>NW_025744142.1:0-17970 GCF_021292245.1 Micropterus dolomieu
CTTTTAAGGACACCGAGACCATTTTACACGCCTTCATCTCATCACGCCTGGATTATTGCAACAGCCTTTTCACCTGTTTAACCCAAAAATCTATTGATCGACTCCAGACTGTCCAGAACTCAGCTGCCAGGCTTTTAACCAGAACAAAGAAATATGACCACATTACTCCTATTTTAGCTTCATTACACTGGCTCCCAGTATGTTTTAGAATTGACTTTAAAATTCTATTGATCACTTTTAAAGCTCTTCATGGCCTCTCGCCTTGTTATATTTCTGACCTTTTAGTCCCATACGCACCAGCACGTACCTTGAGATCCTCGGGCAGAGGTCTGCTGTCTGTTCCAAAGTCTCGACTGAAAACTAAAGGGGACAGAGCGTTTGCTGTCAGGGCCCCCGAGGCTCTGGAACAGCCTGCCCGAGGAAATCAGGTCGGCTGAGTCAGTGAACTCTTTTAAGTCCATCCTTAAAACATACTTTTATAGGAGAGCTTTTCCTGATCTTATTTGACTTTATTTTATCCCTTTTATTTTATTGTATTTTACTAATTTTATATTAAATTTTCATGCTCTTATCTTTTTTTTTTGTATTATTCTTTACACTTGTTAAAGCACTTTGTAACTTGTTTTTGAAAAGTGCTCTACAAATAAGGATTATTATTATTATTTTTCTGTTAACTCTGATGGCCAGTGTGCCTAATCCTACGTGAAGGGTTAGCTAACGGTAGCATGTATCTGCAGCTGTTAGCTTCGTAACGTTCAGTTTAGACTTATTGTTGTTATACCATTACTCAGGTACACAGCTTCTTCATCCGTCTACTATGTGACCCACATAGTATAAAATGCAACATAACGGTGCAGGACAACAACACAGTTGAAGACCCATTCACTACAACGTTATTTGCTGCGGTATAACTGTTACAAAGTGTGGTAATGATCGCATCTATAATATTCAGTCCAGCTCACTAATCCAATACATTTAGCTGTGCTGACATTGCTGAGCCTCTGGTGAAAGATACAGTTACTGGCAAGCTGTCTTCCGGTTTTTCGGTCCCTGTGTCAGATTCTGCTCGCTACCTAAAATGCTTCAATATGTTAGACACACAGTCTTAAGATGCATACACATACATATCTCTTCTATTTCACTAGCTTTTATTTGAGGTTCTCAAAGAGGATTCTCTGATTAGCCTTACCGAAAAGCTAAAAGTTTACACACACACACACAAGTTCTCACACAGCTGTGATAGGAGCGTTGAGAGGAAGTGACAGGACTCACGATTGGTCGGTTGTACAAATCTGGAATAACTGAAGTGTCCTGTATAAATCTGGATGTCATTTGTGTTTGATGGATCTATATCTTGCAATATTGTATAAACAAGCCCTTCAATAAACTCATGTACTTGCATAAAACATGCCGATCTAGTGTACATATACACAGTAACACACATACATGCATACAGAGACAATGCACATATTCTGGTTCACAGCTTTGACTGAGACCTTCTCCATAGACACTGGCTGAGAGGCTTTGCTAGGTGCTGAAAGGACAATTACTTGTTATGACTTTCAGTCATTGACTTTAATCTATCAAACAGTGTGGATGTACCTCGAGGTGATGCTGTCCCAGTCTGCTGCTGGTCAGTCTGAGAAATCTGTGTTGGTTTGGAGGCTGATGGGTCTGATGTTGAAAAAACAGAGATGTGAACAACAAAAACGTGCAGAAAACCTGGTGAGAGAAATTAATGTACAGACTGTGTCTGTGTGTGAGCTGAACTGTTTTACATTTACATTCATCCGTGTTCACTGGGGATTTACATCAGCAGCTGTTAGTGAAAACTTTCTTCAGACCTGGAGAGACATGAACAAACATTTTCATTCTCAGTTATTTTCATTTTATTTTAAATGTAAACTCACCATCTGTGACAATGATCTCAAACTCCCAGTAGGAATCTGGTGATAAACGTCTGTCCAGACCACACCTGTACCGTCCTGAGTCAGACTCTGTCAGCTGTGTGATGCTCACATACACAGATACATCTGTCAGAGATCGTTCTGTATATCTGATGCTGTATCTGCCTCTCTCAGCTGTGTAACCAGTTGTTTCAACAAGAATGTCTTTCTCTTTACATTCTTCCTTGCAGAAGTACTTCCCTGCTTCCAAAGAAAATAAAGGAGGATCCAACTACAATATTTCCTCCAGCTCTTGTATAGAGGGATGTTTCTTCAGGAGGACTTCCATCCAGCAGTGCTGTTGAAAAGATGAACAATCAATAGTTACTATCTGTACTTAACATGATGCAGTCTGATCACAATAATTACAGTTTCAAATGTGATCCCCAGTTACACTGGGAGCTGCCCAGTTCTACCAGTCTGTGACTGATTTGGATTCTTCCAGCAAAGATTCAGAGCATCATAATCTCAGCCTCTGCACACAATATGATCATTGATCTTTGAATATGAAAAAGTGGTCTAAATATTCTGTGATGGCAGGTGAACACATGGAAAAATACTCGTAAATAACTGCACCTGTTAATAGAAACATTCACTTCAGAGTCACAAACTTTCACACTGATGTCACGAACCCCCGGTCATGACCCTGACCTGCCTGTTGGTATTTGTGTGATTGTAGTTTTTGAGTTCTTTTTCCCTTTGGTTTGTGGTGTGCTTGGTGTGTTTTGTTTTTTTGTCTGTCTCTGGGTCTGCTCCCTCCCTCATGCTCTGGGGCTGCTGGTGGGCGTGGTCACCTGAGCTCCAGTCAACTCACCTGCGACGCATCCTGTTAATTAGCACACCGGTGTTTCATCCTGCAATCAACTCACCTTTAAAGACCAGCTCAACCTTTCAGTCCCTGCCGGATTGTTGTACCATACAGTATGAACACGCCAGCCTGTTTTCTGTCTGAATCCTTGTGCTGAATGCTAACAGAATACCTGCCAGTTCATGGAATTGGATTCACTCCCGTGACACGGGACCCTTTGAGCTTAGGAGCCTGGACCTCATGACTGTCGGAACGCCCCCCCCCCCTCACTTGAAACAATAAGTTTGTAAGTCTATGGTCCACCAATACTCAAATTAACTATTGTGTGGATGTTTTTAAATGAGCATTAAAGTAAATCAACCAGTGAACAGTGAAGCTCTTCTTCAGACAGGAAAGAAACATTTTCATGACTTTTAGTAGAAACTCACCATCTACAACAATGATTTCAAACTCTATATTAAATCCACCTAAACCACACCTGTACCGTCCCGAGTCAGACTTGGTCAGCTGTATGATGCTCACAAAAACATATTTAAAATATAAAGAATATCCTCCTTCATATGTGATGCTGTATCTGCCTCTCTGATCTCTGACACCAGTTGTGTGAATGAGGATGTCCTCTCGTTTACATTCTCTCTTACAAAAGAACATCAGTTCCTGTATGGACAGATGTGATCTGGGCATTGGTGAGACCAGTGTTTCCATCCTGCAGAGCTGTTGAAAAGATGAACAACAATAGTTACTGTCTGAACGTCCTGTAAGATGCTGCAGTCTGATCACAACATTTGCTGCTTCACATTTACCGTAAAACTTCAATTAATAGCCGAGTCCCAAATAGCCGTCTATCCCGTTTACTGGCCTGGTGTGGATAAACATTTTGACAAATAAACGCAGGTCTCCACTAGACCCCTGGTTTGGTTTTTACAGTTCTAGTTCTTTGGATGTTTAAAACCTCTTAAACCCTGTTGGGTCACCCGCTTGAGCTGCTTCTAAGCTGCTTAGATCGTTAGTATTTGTATTAATGTTTGAAAGCATAATCAATGTGTCAGTATGGACACGCTACGCATCCTTAGATCAGTTAGATTCTCCACAATTCAATCGTTCAGTTCATTTAACGGAAACAATGAGCCAAAGTCTAATTCCTATAGATTTACCAGTGCAGCCGGCATGGTACAAGAGAAAAAAATTCAGACTCCTATTACCTTTAAAGCGCTCGTTAAGTCCAAATGTGTCCATTCCTTTATTATTAAGTGCCTTTAGCCTTTAAGGGTCCACCAATCAAAAGAATCAAAACAGCTTTCCGTATAAGTCCGTTGCTCTCTGTCTGCTAGCTTCTGCCACACTTCTCTCATCCTGCACTGTGTTGTTTGGTATGTTTTGTTTTCGTTACATTGCTGCCTACAAAATAAAAGTGCATAAGCCAACTGTCGGGGCTAGATCAAACTAATTTGATATAATATTTTTTATACAAGTAATACCCATACTTTTTGAAATACATAAACTGTTTTCATAGTAGTTTCAGTTTTGTGCAAAAGAAATTAAAGGCCTTTTCCATATGGACGTCTGTCCCAAATATAGGCAGGGTCAATTCTGTGATTTTAGCAAAAGCCCGGGCTATTTGTTGAAGCCAATTTCTTGTTTTTAATTATTTTATAATTCAGATTTATTTTGAGAATAGTCTTTTGGATTTATTGATTGCTCATGTATTTAGCTGTTCTGATTAACTTAGGCAGCTGTGGAAAGAGGAAGAGGTGTATCTGAAGAGGTATTTTGGGTCTGAACCTACGGGCAGAAACTAAAGTGCGAGGAACGACACAGTCTTTGACCTCATTTAGTTTGACAGTATTTTTGTTGTTCGATTTGTTTTAAATAAATAATCAAAGGAAATGAGCGACTCAAGACTTATATTTTGATCACTTAAATGTTTTTTTTATTTATTTATATAGCGCCAAATCACAACAACAGTTATCTCACAGCGCTTTTCATAAAAGAGCAGGTCTAGACCGTACTCTATGATGTTATTTACAGAAGCCCAACAGTTCCCACCAAGAGCAAGCACTAGGCGACAGAGGCAAGGAAAAACTTCCTTTTAAGAGGCAGAAACCTTAGGCCCCAGAAAAATAACTTCAGTTTTATCTGAGTTTAACATTAGAGAATTACAAGTCATCCAGGTTTTAACATCCTGAAGGCACATTTGAAGTTTAGCTAACTGATGAGTTTCATCTGGCTTGATCGATAGATATAAATGAGTATCATCTGCATAACAATGAAAGCTTAGGGAATATTTCCTGATAATATTGCCTAAAGGAAACATAAAGTGAAGAGGATTGGTCCGAGGACAGATCCTTGAGGAACTCCATGACTAACTTTGGCATGCATGGAGGACTCATCGTTAACATGTACAAACTGAAATCGATCTGATAAATGGGACTTAAACCAGCTTAGAGCGGTTCCTTTAATGCCAATGAAATATTCCAGTCTCTGCAATAGGATCTGATGGTCAATGGTATCAAATGCAGCACTAAGATTTAATAAAACCAGTACAGAGACAAGTCCTTTGTCTGATGCAATAAGGAGGTCATTAGTAATTTTCACCAGAGCTGTCTCTGTGCTTTGATGAGCTCTAAATCCTGACTGAAAATCAGGATGTGAGAGTCAAACGTAGAGCCCTGTAACCTGGCACAGCGGTTTTAAATTAAATAAAGACACTGTTAATCAAAGTTTTATGGTACACAGAGTCACACTGGGAGTTTCCCAGTTCAACCAGTCTGTCACTGAGGATCATAGACTGGCTCTGCAAGTGAATGTCACTGTCATCTCTGTCCTTCTTTTAGCCATCATCTTTTATACTTCCCTACATAAATAAAGGTTTCAATCAATCAAATGTAAATTATAAAAGTAACTGCCTAGTTTTGCTGCTGTTATGGTTTTTGATATGTTTTCTCTGCCCTCCTTTCTTCCCTTTTCTCTTTTCATACAACAATGAGTCATAAAAATGTATAACTGTACAATAATGAAACACATGTAAAACTATTACATAGGTTTTTATTTCAGTAATTAACAATCATTTTTCTGTCTGTCACACACCAAGACACAAAAATATATCAGAGTATACAAAAGAACAAATAGTAACATAGCACCAACAAAACACTATGAAATACTGTTTCTTTTTTTACAATTTTCAACCACAAACCACAAGAGCTCACTTTCAACATTATCTTATTTTACAGTCTTTCTTCCCGTTAACACTCTCCTGTGGTTTGAATCCTACCTCTTGTGGCACTCCTACAATGTATTGTGGCAAGGAAAATTATTTCTCCCACTGCCTTTTTGTTAACTCTTACCTCTTTCCCTAGGTTTTTACCCCATTGATGTGATGTGCTATTAGCTCTTGCTGTATTTATTGCTACTCTTACTACTATGTATTGTCAGTTGTAGCTGTAATTCATGCTCTGATGCTTCTTTGTTGTTCCTCAAATGTAAGTCGCTTTGAATAAAAGCGTCTGCCAAATGAGTAAATGTAAAAAAAACACAGAACTGACTGGCTGTTGTTACATCAGAACTTTTGCAGTAATTGTCAGATGTGTACCACAGATGTTTTAATGTGATTTAAATCAGTTTTTATTTATCTAAGTTCTTAAATCAGTGCAGTTTTCTTTTGTTTGTTTTTGTCTGTAGGTTGTGATAACTTTTTGAAAAATGTACTACAGTTATTTCAAATGTTGTGAAGCTACAACAAAGTCCACTAACAGTCAGGGTAAAGAAACTCTGTCACCATAAAAATACAACAAAAAGCAACAAAATTGCACTTTACCTTTGAAAATGAGTAAAGCTGCAACAATTCATGGCAACTATTTTGATAATCAATTAAATATTTTAGTGATTTTACAAACAAAAATGCCGGTGCTGGTTCCAGCTTTTCAAATGTTGGGATTTGACTCTTTTCTTCATATATGATAATTAGCTATACATTTTTAGATTTTGGGAAATTTTAATGGACATTTCTCATTATTTCTCGACATTTTATTGACAAAACAATGAATGGATTTGTATATGAACTTTTTGTTTCTGTAAAGTTATTGTCAGCTGTACCTTCATTTTAAAGTAAACTGATAATAACAAAGTAACTGTAAGATTATGCCCTTCATTTTCCTTCGTTTATTTTGAGGAAGTAAAATAAAGAACTTGTATTAGACTATCCATTAAAGTGCCTCTGGTTATCGTATTTAACCATATAAAGGACTCATGAGAAACTGTTACACTACTGACCAACACGTAAAATAAAGAAACAAAATATTATAACGAGAGAGAGACAGAAATCCAAAGTGAATACTCACAGAGGAAGAAGAAGCAGAAGTGTGACGGACTTTCATGTTGAGACTCTGGTGGTTTACTGCTGACTCTCTGACTTTCTTCACTGACAAACCAGGAACTTCTAACTTCTTTAAATGATGTAGTCCCTCCTCCAAACACAACACACACAGCTCTACTGTATAATCTGTAGGCTTATGTAAAAACATGTCATTAAAAGTTATTGTTAGTGAATTCATTGACACAGATGAACCCCTATGGTCTTCAGTATGTCTATACCGTCCAAAATTATACATCTTATTGATCTATTTTGTTCATTATTGAGTCTAAAATGTCTTGTTTTCTTAGCCTCTGTCTCATCCATTACTATCATGGGATCTAAAACTTGTTGGGTATTATCCCGTACGCACAAAGGCCACTTGACAACAAAGTGCCTCATGTAATCACATTAAAAATACCAGTTGTTAATTTACACATAGCTACCACAAAAATATTGATCCAACTTTTCTGTTTTAAACATCCTAAATACATAAAACATTGTTATGTTTCTGTCGTCTACATTGCTAGGCAACATCTAGTTAAACAGGAAGCGGCTCATAAGGCAGAAATAACTCACCAAGCTCTTTAGCTCATCGTCAATGTTACTATCTTTACGTCCAGAAGTGGACTAAGCCTTGGCTTTGGCAGATATGTGGATGAGACACTGGAGATGGGAAGGGATACACATTGGTACGCCTGACAAGTTGCTGTGGTAGCGACATGCCCTAAAGCATACCCTGCTTTATCATCTACTATCCTCTAAATGGGACCACAATTTTAAAATGAACATCCAGCTGTATTTCGGCCGAAATGGGTTTCCTCAGGCGGGTGGTTGGTGTCTCCCTTAGAGATAGGGTGAGAAGCTTGGCCATCCGCAAAGAGCTCAGAGTAGAGCCGCTGCTCCTTTGCGTTGAATGGGGCCAGTTGAGGTGGTTTGGGCATCTGGTAAGGATGCCTCCCGGACGCCTCCATAGGGAGGTGTTCCAGGCACGTCCAGCTGGGAGGAGGCCTCGGGGAAGACCCAGGACTAGGTGGAGAGATTATGTCTCTACACTGGCATGGGAACGCCTCGGGATCCCCCAGTCAGAGCTGGTTAATATGGTTCGGGAAAGAGAAGTTTGGATGGATCCTGCTGTATTAAAAAAGCAGTATATAAAAACTAGTAACTATAGTTAGAATTAAATAAATTTAGTGAAGTAAAAAGTACTAAATATTCATATGAAATGCAACATATTAAAAGTATAATGTAGCATAAATGAAATACTCAAGCAAAGAACAAGTATGTAAAAATGTTTTTATTTCTAGGCTACATAATCAGATGACTAATATTAAATTACCATTAAATCAGCCATAAAAACATTTTGATTAGACCGTGAGAAAATGAATGTACATATTGAGATTCTTAGCTATTCTGATATCTACTGATTATACAAACATAATCATCACTGACCTATTCTTTGAGTCTCGTGGAAGTGATACTGTAAAGTGTATTCTAAAGACTCCTAAAGGATTTGAGTCCCGCTGTGGTTTTCTTGAGACTTTCAGATGAAACTTAACATCGTCTTGTTGTTTTGGAGCCGTTTCTTCAGCTAATATTCAGTTCTGTCACTCAGGAAATGCAGGATTGGACTTATGTACAGACAGAAGTGGCAGCACTGAAAAGGTGTGTTTGACTATGCGGAAAATCGCGTTGCTGATTGAGCATAATGCATGCTGGATTTGACATGGCATGCTGGTTTGAAATTTTGTCCGACTTTTGCCAGCTCTGCAAAACATCATCATGGCACATGACATTAAAACCTAATGAGCATGGCGGATGAAGTTTTCTGAGTCTGGTCACCACAGTCGTTTTTGTCCGGTGTTCTGTCAATTTATGCTACCTATCGATGTGCGTCGGTGACAACACTATGGGAACGCCTCTGGGCGTGGCAGGGCTAAAACATTAATGAAACTACTCCAATCCTATTGGTGTTGCTAGAACGGTAGCGTGTGACGGCGTAACTGGAGTCGTATATAAGCACGCCGGCACACAAGACACATTAGCCTTTTTCTATTCAGCAGGCACTCTGGCATGTTTGAAGACCAAAGCTATAGCAAAAACCGAAGAACCTCTTACCTGGAAGGCAGACAGAGAGATGGCTGGTGAACGATTCAGGCAGTGTGTCTTTCCATGCCCGCGCTACATCACAGCTGGGGACACTCATCCCCTGTGTTTCCTGTCTGGGGATGCCGCATGCCCAGGCAGCTCTCGAGGGGGCTACTTGCGACCATTGCGAGGCCCTGCCCCTTAGGGTGCTGAGGTCCCGTGCGGCTCTCTTTTCCGAAGACTACCGGAGGCGCTCTCCCCGTGGCTCGCGCCTGGCAGTCGCTGCGGCGGCTTCGGTCATGGGGCGCCCGAGGTTTTTTCCCGTTCCTCGTCTGCTGACTCCGCCTCCTCTCTTCCCCGTTCGGGAGTCCGTTCTCGGCTTCTCCCGCCCGAGGTATGAGTTTGGGGAGGCTTGCACAGTCTGCTTCTGAGGAGCTAGACGTGCTTAGCATCATGGAGGATGACTTCCGGGAGCCGGGCCGACGTGATCAGACCGCTCCTATAGCATGAGAGGCGGGGCAGGAGCCTCGGGCCGGCAGTAGCCTCTATGTATACATACATACATACATACATACATACATACATACATACATACATACATACATACATACATACATACAGTGAGGAAAATAAGTATTTGAACACCCTGCTATTTTGCAAGTTCTCCCACTGTCCACTGTGAGAGACATAATCTAAAAAAAAAAATCCAGAAATCACATTGTATGATTTTTTTTTTTAACTATTTATTTGTATGATACAGCTGCAAATAAGTATTTGACCACCTGAGAAAATCAATGTTAATATTTGGTACAGTAGCCTTTGTTTGCAATTACAGAGGTCAAACGTTTCCTGTAGTTTTTCACCAGGTTTGCACACACTGCAGGAGGGATTTTGGCCCACTCCTCCACACAGATCTTCTCTAGATCAGTCAGGTTTCTGGGCTGTCGCTGAGAATATATATAGTTTCAAATGACATGTAGGCTACAGACTGCATAATTGGCACTATTGTTACTAAACCGTAACATAAAATACAGCAGGTTAGTGCTGAATGCTCTGGTTGATATTGCAGCCTAATAATTTAATAATTTCACGTCAGCAGCTGTTTGCACTGTTTTGTCACGATTATAGGAGTTACATTGGTGTGATGCATGTATCGACTCTGACAATATCTGAATAATCATGTAGACATAAATCATCCACCTGCACTCAACCCCACTAATGATTTTCTCAGACTTATCCTACCTCTACCAGCCTTTAGGCTATAACTTTCCAGGTGATTTCATTATTGTGTTGATGTATTAGTGTTTTGTCTAACTGTTTACTTTTATGATTAGAGAGGTTGCTATCAGTCATTTTAAACGTTTCCATGGGCGCAATAATGTCACAGCACATATATGCAGCAAAACTAAAAACTGTAGTTATGAACTTGACAGGACAGACAGAGGAAACAGAATTCTACATCCAAAACAATTTAGAGGCACTAATGGAGCAATCGAGTTAATGGAGAAATTATGGTAGAGGCTTAATAATCAGCTGCGCCCTCATGCCGTTCATTTAAGTGGACTGTGTTATCAATGTTTTTTATTTAAACTATTTTATTTAGCCTATGTAATGGCAAAAAATTATTTCTTTCTATTATTCCTTTTATTATTACATACATACATACATAGCCTACATACTTACTGAGGTCCAGACCTCGGTGACCTCATACGACCTCTTTGTGTTGAAGGAAAGTGCGTGCACACAGTCTGTCAAGCGCGCATATAGGCTACAGCACACCAGGCTGCTTACCGTAGCTTCCGGGTCACCAAAAAAACCCATTGCAAAATTGAGAAATAAGATTTATACTCTTGTGTATGAATTTCTGATTTCCATCTATAAACACAAAGAAAATCGGATAACGAGATTTATTTTCGTTTTCCGTTTTTTAATATCAAACGGATTTTCGTTTTGAAATGAAAAAAACAAAAAACGGTTTGCTTCCTATTTTGTTTCCCTATTTACTAATGGTAATTGGCAAACGAGCCGTTTTTGTTTTTTTCATTTAAAAATGAAAATCCGTTGGCCGCAAAGTACACAGACAGTCGTCCCTCCAGCCCTGCTCACTCGCTTGGTTGCAGTGTGCTCTCTAGCACTCAGAGCTCCCCCTGCTGACCATAAGGTGCCTCTGAGCACCAGCCGTTTCACACCCAGCCTCCAGTCTTTGGGGCACGGCCCCTTATTTGCTTACACTCCTAAATCCCAAATGCCCAATTCTAAATTCCTAAATGCTCAATCCTAAATGCCAAATGCATTATTGATTTAGAGTTTTAGTTTTAGGCTTTTAGTTTTTATTCTGATCCAATAATCCCTCCAAAGTAGAGGAGTGACAGAGGGACAGAGATTGTTCAGTGGTGTTTTCTGCACTTTTACTTGATGTTCACAGAAGCCATTTGTTCCATGTGGAGACATTATTTAATCAGATTAATCTTGAGATCCAATTTGTTTTTATTTAGAGACACCCGAGGGCTATTTCACAAAAGCAGAATAAAGAAATCCCAGATAACAGAAAAGGCTAGGCTTGACCTAGTGTGGTCAGTGCGAGATTCACGAAAGCCAAACCAGGCTGAGGAGGAGCGACCATATCAAGCAAGGTGTAAGTAATTTGGATACATGCACATCAAACTCAGGAACCTTTGTGACGGCCCTGCCTAGTTGGGTGTTTGACTGTGTGGTGTTGAGCAGTTTTTGTCCCTGAAGGTCTGAAGGTATCAGCGCCCGTAAACCTGATTGGGAGCACCTGGGCTGGTCGTTGTGGGAGGATAAATACTCAGGCTCTTTTGCTCTCCCTCTCTCTGATCTGGTCCTACTCCTGCCAGCAGCTGCAGCATTCCTTTGTTTTGTTACATTATGTTTGTCACCACTCAACACCCAAGCTCCCTACTTGTCACTCATCCACATCTGACTAACACACTCTACATCGTTGATTATTAGTTTAGATGTTTAAGTTGTTACAATAAAAGTTTACATTTGTCATGGCTTTTGAGCCGGGTTATGACAAATTGGGGGCTCGTCCAGCCGTGATTTCCTGTTGATACTGCGATTGTTTTGTAAGATTACTGAAAATGGTATTTGGTACTTGTGTGTTACAGTTCGTTGCCTAGTAGTGTGTAGGTTTGCTTTGTATGTCACACGTAGATTTGATGCGTGTATGTATAGAGTTTGTTAAGAGCGCTCGTGTCGCGCTCAGTGGTCTCTTGTTCTCTGGTTTACCTGGGAAGGTGCGGGCTGGTAAACTTTGTTTGGATTAAACAGGAAGGACACGCACTTGAGGATGATTTCTCTGTAAGCTATTTGCTATTTGTGTGTACGGTTTCTTACCTGTAGTTTGGCTTTAAAAAAGCACTTGTTGTTTGCCGGTGGTTCATATTGTGTATCAGCTGATCCAGTTGACATTTGCTGGGTTGCCTGTGTGTAGTTTGTGTAGTGGTGATGAGTTTTCCCTTGCAGGTTGTAGCGACGTTCCCCTTTGGGTTCGTTGAGCTGTTTGGGTGCCAGCGTTGTGGCGAACGTGACAAAAGCTGGTGCTTGGGAGCATGTCCGTGGTTTCGGGAGTGTTGCTGATTTGCCAGTTGCTTTCCTGATCCAGCAGTCTCTAGTGTGTAAATACCCACCACAACTAGCCACATGAAGACTGGGGGGGGGGCTTAGTCGTACTGATTTTAGATAGCGGAGAGACTCCGAACCACGGTGGGGGATTAGTCCTCTTTGGACACACAGTCGAGCGTCTGGTGTCTGTCTGGTCTCTTGAAGTAGCCTATATTTAGTTTTCCAGGTTTGTTGCATAGGCAATTTAATATGTCTTAAGTTGAAGCATTTATTTATTTGAAGCAGATGTTTTGGCGGCTTATGCTCCTTTCATTCGGGACAGGTCTGTGTCACTTGTGGGTGGTGGTAAAATCCCACTAAAGATCCTGAGGGATACGGGGGCCTACAACTCCTACACTGTTAGCTCTGTGTTGCCTTTTTCAAGGGACACAGATACTGGTGACTTTGTTCTCAGTCGTGGAATGGGGTTAAGTGGGTTTCCAGCACCTTTGCACAGTATGGTTCTTGACTGTAAGCTGGTTCAGGTTGACGTGGTTGTGCTATCGGCATTGCCTATTGAAGGTATACACCTTATTTTGGGGAACGGTTTGGCTGGTAGCCGAGTTTGGTCTGACACTCCTCCCTCACCACTAGTCACTTTATATCCATCTGAGTTTGTCTGATAAGAGTTCTGGTGCATTGCAGGAAGTTTCTCCGGCCTGTGTGGTTACACGCGCTATGCACAACTTGCAGTTTGACATGTTACCTGAATCTAACAGTGTTGATGTGCCTCTGGAGGTTTCCTCACTGACTGAGCTGCCCTTGTCATTGTCTCATGGTGAGGTGGTTCAGGAGCAGCGCAATGACATCTCTTTGAAGGAAACATTTCAGTGTGTTATGCCTGCCTCGGAGATTGGTAATGTGGCATCTGGCTACTTTGTGCATAATGAATTGCCGTTCAGAAAATGGGTTCCAGTGAGTGAGGATGGTGTGAAATGTGATGTTTTCCAGGTAGTTGTGCCATTGAAGTTTCGTCCACTTGTTTTGAAGGTGGCACATGATTATGGGCACTTTGGTGTCCGGAAAACATACCTTAACATCCTAAAACATTTCTTTGGCCTCAACTGAAAAAGAATGTGTCTGCGTATATTAAGACCTGTCAAGTGTGCAGCTTACAGGTAAGCCGAATCAGAGTATTAAACCTGCGCCATTACAAGCCTATTCCAGCTGTGAGTGAACCATTTACACACCTTATTCTTGACTGTGTGGGTCCATTGCCTTGTGCTAAGTCTGGCTGTAAATATTTACTTACTGTTATGTGTCAGAGCAACAGGTATCCAGCTGCATGCCTGTTGAGGTCCATTACAACTAAGTCAGTGGTTAGGGCTTTGACACAGTTCATTTCCATATTTGGTATTCTTAAGGTGATCCAGAGCGACCAGGGGTCAAACTTTACATCTTACATGTTTGGTCAAGTGTTGAAGCTGCTGCGCATTAAACAAAATCAGTCTTCAGCCTATCATGCGCAAAGCCAGGGGTTTTTGGAGAGGTTCCATCAGATGCTTAAGTCTCTCTTGCATGCATATTGTACAGAGCTAGATAGAGACTGGGAAGACTTGATGCCATGGCTACTGAGCCACCGAAAAACCTGATCGACTTTGCGAATGGTTCAGACACTGTTTGTTTAAAGCTGGGTGTATAGCACAAGAGAAATTGGGTGCATCTCAAAGTAAAATGAAAAAGTTCTACGACAGATGTACTGAGAGACAGGAGTACAGTCCAGGTGACCAGGTCCTTGCACTGGTACCTATTGTGGGGTCACCGTTTCAAGCTAAGTATATTGGTCCATACACTGTGTGAGAAGCTTTCAGATTTGAACTATATTGTGGAGACGCCAGGACGCTTAAAGGTTACTGGCAAGTGCCTTTGTCCAAACGTGCACAAGAAGTTTCTGCATTTATTACACCTTCAGGTTTGTATTCGTACAATGTGATGCCCTGTGGGTTAAAGAATGCTCCCGCAACATTTCAGCGGTTGATGAATCGTGTAGTGTCTGGTTTGACAGGTTGTTCTGTTTATCTTGATGATGTGGTCATTTATAGTGACACCTGGCATTCACATCTCCAGCGCATTCGTGCTTTGTTTGAGCGTTTGGTGGAAGCACACCTCACCATCAGTTTGGCTAAATGTAGCTTTGACATGGCAACAGTGACATATCTTGGCTGTGTGGTAGGGCAGGGGTGTGTGGCTCCAGGCCAAAGTCAGGGCAATAGCAGTGTATTGTGTATGTAGAGTATCCACAACCCACCACCTTGGGTTTAGTGGGTTATTATAGAGGTTTTTGCAAAAATTTCTCCACTGTTGTTTCCCTTCACTGAAATGCTCAAGGCAAAGAGGAAATTTGATTGGTCGGCTATTTGTCAACAAGCCTTTGATAATGTGAAACTGCTGTTGTGTTCTGCTCTTGTCCTAGCAGCTCATTGTTTTGATCGAGCTTTTATGCTTCCAGTAGATGCCAGGCAGGTGGGAGCAGGCACCGTTTTGCTCCAGGGGGATGACCAGGGTTTGGTGAAGACAGTTAGTTTCTTCTCCAGAAAGTTTAACAGTTACCAGAGTAACTATTCTGTGATTGAGAAAGAGGCATTGTCACTTATTTGGGCCTTACAACATTTCGACGTCTATCTAGCAGCAGGAGGGCTGATTGTGGTGTAAACTAAGCACAATCCACTGACCTTTTTGCGTTCGCTCAGATGTCCCAACCAGAGATTGACCCAGTGGTCATTGTTTCTCCAGGCTTATAACCTGGATATCACATATGAAAAGGGATCAGAATATTATTGCAGATGCACTTTCTCGTGCTCCTCTGCATTGATGAAGATTAGTATGAGGTGTTTGACTGTGTGGTGTTGGGCAGTTTACTGTTCTCCTTTTATCCCTGAAGGTATCAGCGCCCGTAAACCCGATTGGGAGCACCTGGGCTGGTCGTTGTTGCAATAAATATGTTTACGCCGTGTCCTCTCCGCATTTGTAATGGCCTTTGAGCCCGGTTATGACAAACGAAACCACTGTAAAGCCAGATATGTTTAGACTGCTTTGCTTCCCTCAATCTTTACCAACTAACTTCAATAATTTCTTCATCTAAACCATCGACCTGCCTCTTGGACCCCATCCCGACTTGGCTGCTTAAAGAAGTTTTACCCTTAGTCAGCACTTCTGTACTAGATATGATCAGTCTATCTCTATCAACAGGCTATGTACCACAGTACTTTAAAGTAGCTGTAATTAAACCTCTTCTGAAAAAGCCCAAACTTGATCCAGATGTTTAGCCAACTATAGACCCATATCTAACCTTCCATTTCTCTCTAAGATTCTGGAGAAAGCAGTTGCTAAAAAGGCTGTGTGACTTTCTACAGTAGTAGTAGTTTATTTGAGGATTTTCAGTCAGGATTTAGAGCTCATCATAGCACAGAGACAGCACTGGTGAAAATTACTAACGACCTCTTTATTGCATCAGAGAAAGGACTTGTCTCTGTACTGGTTTTATTATATCTTAGTGCTGCATTTGATACCATTGACCATCAGTGTTAGGTGCTGTTTTGCAGGGATCCAAAAGCGGACTCAAGGCAGATCAGTTCTCAGTATGACAGTTTATTGACAGGTTATGGAATTTGCAAAGGTGAGTGGCGTGGGTCTGAGACAGAAAGGCAGGCTGGGGAAACCAAGCTCCAAGAACCCTGGGCTGTCAACCTGCTGTCTCATGAACAGAGCAGAGATCTGGGAGGAAAGGGAGAAAACACAGGCTGTCAGTGAAGTCAAAGACTAGATCAATAAGTCCTCCTTCAAAAAGTTGGCCTTGCGCTAGTTACCACTGGTGGGTAAATGGACGATGGATCTGGCACTGACTGGAGGTTGAGCTGGGTCTTTATAGCAGGAGTTGATTATGGTGATGAGCCTCAGGTGTGGAGTTCCATGGGAGACCAACTGGAACACCCCGCCCATACCAGACATGCATGCGCACACACACGAGACAAAGACTGACAGGAACAATAAGGGACGGAGGAAAACATGAGGGCAGAGGAGGTGGCACAGCCAGATCATTACAATCAGATCCTATTGCAAAGACTGGAACATTTCATTGGCATTAAAGGAACCGCTCTAAGCTGGTTTAAGTCTTATTTATCAGATCGATTTCAGTTTGTACATGTTAACGATGAGTCCTCAATGCACGCCAAAGTTAGTCATGGAGTTCCACAAGGATCTGTCCCCGGACCAATCCTCTTCACTTTATATATGTTTCCTTTAGGCAATATTATCAGGAAATATTCCATAAGCTTTCATTGTTATGCAGATGATACTCAGTTATATCTATCGATCAAACCAGATGAAACTCATCAGTTAGCTAAACTTCAAATGTGCCTTCAGGATGTTAAAACCTGGATGACTTGTAATTCTCTAATGTTAAACTCAGATAAAACTGAAGTTATTGTTCTGGGGCCTAAGCACCTCCGTGACGCATTATCTAAAGATATGTCGCTTGATGGCATCGCCCTGGCCTCCAGCACCACTATTGAGGAATCTTGGAGTTATCTTTGATCAGGACATGTCGTCTAAGTCTCACATTAAGCAAATTTCAAGGACTGCCTTTTTTCACCTACGTAATATTGCGCAAATCAGGAACATCCTGTCTAAAAATGATGCAGAAAAACTAGTCCATGCATTTGTTACTTCTAGGCTGGATTATTGCAATTCCTTATTATCAGGCTGCTCGAAAACTCTCTTCAGCTGATCCAGAATGCTGCAGCACGTGTTCTGACAGGAACCAGGAAAAGAGATCACATTTCTCCTGTTTTAGTTTCTTTGCATTGGCTTCCAGTAAAATCCAGAATAGAATTTAAAATCATTCTTCTTTCCTACAAAGCTGTTAATGGTCAGGCACCATCTTATCTTAAAGAGCTCATAGTACCTTACTACCCCACCAGAGCACTGCGCTCCCAGAATGCAGAGTTACTTGTGGTTCCTAGAGTCTCCAAAAGTAGACTAGGAGCCAGAGCGTTCAGCTATCAAGCTCCTCTCCTGTGGAACCAGGTTCCAGTTTCGGTTCAGGAGGCAGACACCATCTCCACATTTAAGAGTAGGCTTAAGACTTTCCTCTTTGATAAAGCTTATAGTTAGGGCTGGCTCAGGTTAGTCCTGAACCATCCCTTAGTTATGCT
>NW_025744143.1:0-92960 GCF_021292245.1 Micropterus dolomieu
TACTCATTGTAGAAAGTGTCATTGGCTTTGGCAAAACATGCACTAATCAGCAACAGTGTGCTTTGTAAATTGAGTAAACTAAAACCAGCATACATTCCCATGTGACATGGTTTGCATTCCTCACAGAACCACGTTAAACAGCCTGTTGAAACAGAAATAACGAACACCTCATACCTAAACGACAAAATAGGTTGATTATTACTTGTCCTAGAATGACGCATGTCGTCTGTTGATGACCGCACTGGAAAGTACCAGTCCTGTGACAGTGGGCTATTATGTCTTAAAGAAATAAATTAAGTATGGTGTAGTGAGGCTGTTTAGTGTAAAAGAGTGGGTCAGCTTGCAGTGCTGCAGGAAGCCGCTGCGTTGCCAGATGCCTTTTAACATCATTCCCTAAGAGATCTGTATTATGAACAGTTGATAATGGACAGCTAAATATAGAATCGCCACACACTCTGAAGCACTCTGTCCCTTCAATGTCGCTGGCTGCACAGTGGCCTGTGAATAGAGAAAGAGCTCGTCTGTGTTTATCATCACAAACTTTGATTCCACGTGAGCTGTGATTCACGAGGCAGGAGAGTCCATTCTCGGTGTGTTGTTGTTTTTTTTTTCTTCTTCCTTCCCCACCTCTCCTCCTCTGCAGTCGCCTACTGTGACTAACACTGATCGGCCTTCAGTGTTGCTGGAACACTGCTTTGGCATTCAGGGTCCCAGCACTCTGACCATCTGCATGAGTAGCTAAAGTGAACTAAATGACACAGCTTTATATTGTTCAGCATTCGTCAGAGATTGTCTTTGTCATAGCCCAAGAATGCTGCTGAGAAGATACTTAAAATCTCAGCTCAGCATCAGCCCACTCTGGTCCACAAGTCTCTCCAAATGCATTCTCTTATCACATTTCTGCATCTCGATGTTGAGTTGTCTGATATTGCACAGTAGACATGCCCTGCTTTGCCCTATCTGGTATCAGATTATCGATATTATGCCTCAAAACAGTGTTTGGATAAGGGAAGCATCTCACTGTCCTTTATTTTCGTGTCCTGTCGCATGTAAATGTGGGCTTTCCCCCAACACTAGGCAGATGTCACTTTAGTTTATATTCATATTTCCTCTTGCTTTTCACTCTCACTGACGTGTTTACTGCCACTGTTTATAGATCTAGAATTATGGGTTTACTCTCCTCCAGGTTTTGTCAGTCCTTGTCTCTGGGTTTGGGTTTGTGCACGTCTTTTATTTCATTTCAATCTGATCTTTAGCATGCATCAACCTACTTACAGGGATATGGCGAACTTCCTCACCATTCCGATTGCAGGAATGGAAGGTGCAGCTTCTTTTAGTCTGGCTCAGCAACAAAGAAGCTGTCTGACTCCCCTCTCTTTCTTATCCTGTTTCCATATCTCCAATTCTGTCTGCCTTTCCTTTGGTCTTTGTGCAGCAAGCTTTGCTTTCCTATTAGATCCAGACTCTGAGACCACAGAGGGATAAATGGAAACTTTAACAATGAGATGATTATAGCTGAACCAGAGTTAGAAAACTCTCTGGATCGGATTCTTCTAATTGGATTATTGACTGAAATACTCCTGGCCTCTCACTAAAATCTAGCCCTGTGTATATGTGTATATTAACTTGAATGTACCCACTGGTTTTATGCTCCAATCCAGCGGGTCTGTTGTAACAATATCTCTGGAGATATATATCTCTGTCTGCTCACTATTCACACTTCATGCCACAAAAACAGTTCTCTGCCAGCAGAACAGGAACTGAAAATAGAATTTTAGATGTGATTTCCTTCAGCTCCACAGGGCCTCTGAGACTGGCAGGATTGATCGGTTTGTTACCTGTCAGAGACCCAAAGCCCATCTCCCTTGTGCTCTTGACTCACCAGATCAGAGTAGCATGCGCAGGAGGAGTCTGAGCTGGGAAACCAAAGTGAACTCTCTGACCTATATTCTATCTGCTTTAACTTCCTATACCATGTAAGGTGTTGAACCTTAGCAGCAGGGCTGTAGCCTTCAGAACCCAGCGTGTAGTATTCATTGACACTATATTACTGGGATCACATAGCAAATAAGTGTGACTGACCGTTGAGTCCTTTTGTCTCACCTCCTAATCAGTTGTGGCTGTGTCTTTGGTCAGATTGGAAGACAATGCAACGGTTCCACCATGCTTTCAACACAAACACTAGAGCAGTATTTAGTTAGTCCAAGACTTTCCTGTCACAGAACGCAAGGTCTTAGCAACATTTGTTTTGCTGAAAGATAAACATAGAGATGGCTTTTTGAATTTAACACCCTGGGTGTAAAATAAACCTCACTGCCAGAGAAACCAGCGTTTTGATATGCTTCACCTAAAACAAAAAAATGCAGGCATAGCAACAGGGTCCTTCCTTAAATTAGTCCGCATTCATGCACCCATGCAAGGGTCTTTATTTATACCTTTGAACGTTTCCATGTGCTAATCTTATGACTATGGTAGTCAGATCCGCAATGTATGGGGAAGTAATAAAAATAATTCTGACGGGTGAGGAAGACGACTCGTCTCAGTTTATCAACTCCTCAATCACATGGTGCTTTTGATCGCAGTGATTATGTACTTTTATCTCCTTATGGCAGCCCACAGTGTAAAGACCAGCCCAGCAGGGTGTCTTTACTCAGCCCATAATGTACGCACTCATCTGGAATCAGACCTTGGGTTCTGTAAAGGGATTATTATTGACTTTTCCTTATGTAGCATCATAATGTTAGCCATAGGCATCTGTGAGGAAATCCAGTCCCGACAGCGTGGTAATAACTAAAAACCTGCCTTTGATTAGCTTTGCGAGAGATTAATAATCCATGCTCACATGTCCGATGTAAAAAAAAAAAAAAAAAAAAAAAAAAACAACTGCAACATATGGCGAGCTAAAGATGAATTATAAATTGGGCAGGCAGCTTATTGTGGGATTGTAGGTTTGGTCGCGTGCGTCCCCAATTTACCCTCCCCTAAAAGTAGCCTAAACCCACGCTTGGGGAGTTTAGATTAAAGGGCTTGGGTCACTCTGTTTTGGCTAGGGGTTCTACTGTGTGTTTGAAAGACGGGCCTCTTAGATTGGATTGATTGGAACCCCTCTGATATCCACAACTCACCAAGATTATAATGATGGGATTCCCTTGGTTTCTGATTGGGTTAATCCTGTCTCTTGTAATGACTTTCTAATCAAATACAATCTCCTGCTGATTGATGGTGTGACTTTTGGAGAGGAGGGTAGTGTTGGGAACAATATGGGAGTTATTCAACAGATACTTTTATCTAGAGTGACTAACATCCGTTTTTTTATTGACAATCTATCTGTCATGTTAGGTGAACCTTGGTTATAAGATTACTGAGGCACCTTGTAGTGGTTAAAGTACCATGATTACTAGCTTACTAGCGTTTTCTTATTCAAAGACGATGTACTGTAAATAGATCTTGTGTAGAAGTTCTATATTAAATGCTGGCGCTCCAGTCTACGTGTGCAAAAGGGCACTCGTCTTACTATCACGTAAGACAAAGAACAACAGCAAATCCTCACAATTGAGAAGCTGAAACTAGGCAAAAAGTCTTGTGATATTCTTTAGTCCATTAGCACAATCAGGTGCTAATATGCACTTGTGCGTAATGAAGTTTGTCCATAGAAAGTCTACAGATGAGGTTTCTTGTGTTACTGATAAATGTAGCACTATTTCAAACTGTGGTTGCTTCTAAATAAAGCATATGGTGCCCCAGTGTGAGGGTATATCTGTTCATCATTGCTGTCTCCCAGTTTAGATCGTCATCGTTCCTGGAATGTGAGAGATTTTGTAGCCACCCTGCACGAGACATGACGTCACGCGCTTCTATAACCCAGTAAACTAGTTTTTACACATTCACATATTCGCCTAAGTCCTGCAAGTAGGTCAGTTCAACTAATACAAACTTCCAGATTTTCCTTTTTCTAAAGGAATTACTGGGATTAATATGATACGCGGTCAAACAGAGAAAATCCTGCAGCAGCCAGTCACGTGCAGATGTAAGGGGGTAGCAAGTCAGAGGGAAAAGAGAATGCATTGCAGCTGCAAACAAGGTCAGATTCAGCGCCTCAGGTGATTTCAGATTACTGCCTGCACTCGAGCTGTGAGGCTAGATGAGAATCAGATCACTGGTGGTTACAGGATTGGAAATTAAATCTGTAATCAGAAGGATGATTATGTTGAGAAGGGAGAGAGTAGCCTAACCTACATACTGCTGCAGTAAGATTTCTGTCTGTCTCGATGTTCATATTTTGCTTTTTACAGGCCATTATCAAATTAAGGCTAAAATTAAGGCGGCACCAATAATAGTGGAGCAGTCTTTTATATTGCACAGTCAAACTACATGACTGTTCTCAGCCTTTCAACGGACAATATCCCCCTATAGAAGGTAGAAGCCTTAGCTTATATATCTTCCATAGTTATTTAATCTTCATAAACTTCATCCCCCTCAGGCAATCCGTAAAAATCAAATAATATCTGCTGACCTTCCCGTACTCTACTATGATCCCCTAAGGTATTAAGAGCATTAGAATACAGGCTTCTCATGATCTCCCAGACACTAGTCCATTTGCTCTACTTTTCCTGTTTGGTTTTTCCATCTGTGGAGTCACTGCGGAGCACGTGCAGGGGAGGCCAGCGTCCTGCGGGTAGGGGAGGGAGAGATGGGGGAACAAGGGGGAAGACGGGATGATGCAGTCCAGATGGAGCCTAACTGATTATCTCTACGGGGCAACGGCAGTATTTTGGGAGGTTTTTGAGCCCCAGTCCTCAGCTAAACCACAGTGGAAGAGATTAGTTCCACTGTAAAATGGCTGAATCATAAAGCAAACTGTGACGATCCTGATATTTAAAATTATATTGCTAAATAGTATTAGCAACAAATCATCCCATATTTTCTAACACTATAGCTTCTAACCAAGAGCTCTTTTCCTCCTTTACTGTATCTCCAGGCCTTTGGACAAGCCTACTCCAACCACAGGAAGGTGGCAGCGGATGGGGAGAGCCGCGAGGAGTCTCTTATCCAGGAGTCAGCCTGTAAGGAGGCCTACTATGAGCAGAGGGTCCTGGAGCTGCAGACTGAGCTCCGCCAGACACGCAACATCCTCACCAATACCCAGTCTGAGAATGAACGCCTGAACAGCATCACCCAAGAGATGAGAGAGGTAAGAGTGGCGGAAACACAACCAGAATTATAACAGAATCATACCTGGAAGGGGTTACACTTTAATCTATTCAATTCGGTCAGCTGGATATGTATCTTAGGATGCTACTATCACACGCTGCACATATGATGTTTGACTGGGTGAAGTCACTTCAAAGAGTATTACTGTTCATCTGAAGACACTGTATTCTGGTGGTCTTTTCCCTACGTCAATACTTTGAATGTGAACTCTCTTCTAAGTTGAAGCAGAGTTGTGTCTGCTCTCCTTTGAGAACAACAGTGTTTATTGATACTATCGTCTGATGCTATTTATCTGTCTGAAGCTGTAGAATGCGCATATTATATATATATATGCATATATAGCAACAAATATTCATCACTGATCAATTTCAAACCCTGTGTTGTATAGCCCAGGAGGAAGCTGGGGGCATACAGCTTTTTACTTTTTATTGGGTGCAAAGAATAGAGTTCCAGAGTTGTCCTCCGGTCCAAAGTCTGTAGGGCAAGATGGAGTGCTGCAAAATCACTGCAGACTCTGATACTTTCAGTATTGCTGTGCAAGTCATTATTACTTTGGGTGTGATTGCACAGTCAATGACTGGTGTGTTTTGGACTTGCTAAGATGAGACTAATGAGACTGTAATAACTGTAGGACAGAGACTAGGCTGGTTGAAGCCTGCCGTGATGTCCTCCACCCGTTCTCATGCAGGGTGGAGTTATAATTACAGAAAGAAGAAAAACACTGAGGCCATGGGAAGCATGCTCTGTTACAAATATGGCATGATCCTACATGAATAATTAATAAATTAATATCTTAAATTTGTGTGAACCGTTGCATGACAATGGTGCCTAACCTGTTGCCCCAGCTGTGGCATTAGTGACATGCGTCATCATAGAAACTCACCTCAGACAAGACCAGCCTTCTATCAACCGAAATCTGTTTTGCAGAAGCATGACCAAGCCATTTCTCTAAATCGGAGCATAACCTTTACACATTCCAGTGAACAATTTCATACCCTACTCTCTTAAGCTTCCCAAACTATCATAATATGAATCTTTATTGTCTGCGCCCTACTTTGGACAATGTCTGACCTCTTCACTGCTTCTATTTACATATACTCACGGCTAATTGACCTCATTCGAAGAGACAGTGCAGTGAGTGCAGAGTGTGGATTTTGTCTTTGCCCATGGCCATGCTTGTGTGATGTTGTGTGATGATCAGGAGATTGAATTAACGGGAGAGCGGTACAGGTTGAAATCACACTGACTGAGAGATGTAGGAAGCTTTGAGGATGCCTGTTTGACACAGAGACAGGGAGACATAAAGGGATAGAAAGCGATGACAGGAGGGCAGAGGAAGCCTCTCACTAGAATGATAAAGAGGGGGGTTTAAAGTAGCAGCTTGTTTTAGGGTTTGCCTATATTAGGAGAGAAGGAACAGACTACTAATTAAGCTTGATTTATTTGACACTTAGCTCTAGCTCGGTACATCACATATTTTTCTGGTCTCTCCATTCTTCCCGTGCTGGTAGTTAAACCCATCTTGGAAATCTTTTCACAGCAGATTTAGCTGATCCACTGTTGTGCAGGTCAAGTTGTACCAGTGTAATTGTGACAGGGAGGGGTTAAAAAGGGGCTCCCTTCCTGAGTGAGTCTTTGGCAGACGGCTGCAAGTTACACTGCTTTTTTTCTGTGAGTCACTGCTTGAGACAGATGTTAGCAGCATTTCTTACTCAGATTAGTAAAGAAGACTTAAAAATGGCATGTCCCTCACAACAACTTAAGTTCCGGAAAGCTCCAAATTCCACTATAATTAGGTCAGCTGCTGCTCAGCTCTGCATCTGAGTTGGTATAAGTTGGGCATTATGGAAGCCAGATGTGTCTCCAGGCGTGTTTTTGAAACAGAACATGGGTTCCCCTGTATAAAACTTTACTCCCTGAGTCAACTTAAACATGATTACTTTCTACAAAGACATACCTCATAAATCCTCCACCTAGGGTGGTTTACTTATGTATTTATCATAAAATACAGTGTTTGCTGAATATCTAATCTGCAGCTTTGGTGACACTGGTGTTGCACTGGTGGCCTGCATGATGGCCTTTCTGCAGGTGCCATTCCTATTATATTCCTATTCCTGGTGCCATGGGCCCCAGCCAGCTCTAATTGGCTAGATAAAAGGGGCTGGAGTGTAAATTGCCCCATGTATGGGAGATAATGACACCCTTCTAATGGTACTTCTGTGGGTACTAAGAGGAGTGTGTGTGGCAGGCAAATGGAGGGAGCCTGGGCACTGAGGCTGGCATTGTGACCAGACTGACAAGACTGAAAGAGGCCTTTGTCTCCTGGGTTTCAAATTAGCCCAATAGCTTAGTCAGGGCGAGAGCGTGGGGGGGGGTTCTGGGACGGCTAGTCCTATTGAGTCAGGAGGATGATTGAATAACTTAATTTTGTCATGGAATGCAACTGACAGTTGAAACTGTTGCCTACAAGTTTCCTCTGTAAAGTTAAGATGTATTTGGGATGTTAGCTTTCGTGGCATCAGTACAGTTGAAAGAAGGCTTGAGAAAAGGCTTACAAAATGTAATTTGACTATGTGTGGTTCACAAATCAGTCACTAGACAACGTCATCATTCTAACATTCAACAGATCTGGAAGCTTCACTCAGTGTAAAATGGCTTTTGTTTCTGCACAGGCCAGTCCATTCACAACCATTTAGTTACAGCATTTCATCCAGATACTTCCGTCACATTTAAACCTCCCAGGCAGTCTCTCATGCCAAAGACTCGAATGTTCGCCCCAAGCACCGATAAGACCTATTTCACTGCTACAGTGCAGACTACAGGATTAAACCTCCACAAAGAGCCAGTAACGTTGTAAGGAGGCGCGCTCTAATAGGCATGACTTCATTAAATTCAATCTCATGTCTTGAGAGGAATGTGCCTAGTGATGGCTGCCATTATCCTTACAGAATGGGAAAATTATCAAGCAGAGCCTAAGATAAAAACGCTGAGAAATCTTTCTTAGTGCAGTTCAGTCTGCTCTCTATTCACACTCACAAAAAATCTAATGTGTGTCCACCTCAGCATCCCCACACGATTGCTTGCTGTACCTCTTTTTTCTACATTTGCATCACTTTGGATGCTGTATTGACGCAGTAACTGTTGTCTCCCCTCCATTTAGGAACAACTGTCCTCCTGAAATAATTCATTTGCTCTTACCATTTTTCCCTCACAGACACACAAAATTATGGTTTTGTGGCTATGTTTAACATGTAAACGTAGAACCCATTCTAATGCTAAACACCTGTCAGAGAAGTGGGGGATTGAGAGAGGGAGGTATCAGCCTTGATGGGATGAGTTTAAAAGGACGTGCGAGGGCAGAAGTTTAAGCTCACTGCGAGGAAGGCCTTTGTTGTTGCAATTAGAAGAAATTGGGTAGGTTTTGAGTGGCAGAATAGTGGAGCAGATGGACACGAGAGCAGAATTCCAGTTGTCACCTTGATTATTGAAAGGTCAAAATTGACTGGTGGAGAGATCCAAGGAGGTATGCTCTTTGTTCCCTGTTATTATTGTCTGACGTGAGGCTAATGTAAGAAGACTCTGGGGTGTGGATGTTGACTGCCTGGGGGGGGGGGGATTAGTGAGTAGAGGGAGAGAAGAGGTGTGGGGGGAAAAAAGACATGCCTCTTCAGTTTCCATATTTGCACCAGCCATTGCTACTACTGCTGTCATGGGTGACATATAACCTACTCTAAAGCCTCCAGATGTTCTGGCCACAGCACCCAACCTCGCCTAATCTCGCTCCCACTTCGGCTAACTGCGCCATGCGCCGAATGTCTCACAAATTGATAGGTATTTTTAGCCCCTAAGAGGAGTGCGTCTCTAAAATACTTTTAGAAGATTTGCCATTGATCCTTAATAATGTTTGTGTTATGGTATCAGCTTTAAAGAAGCACTGAAAGTGTGTCATTCTTGATTTAAGCCCCTGGCTCACAGCACCAAAGAGGTTTTCCATGCCTGATCAATGGATCCTAATAAATCAACAGCGCACATACAAACAGGCCTACACATTCACTTAGACTAATGGGTGCAAACATGCTCACGTGTACATTTCTCCCCTCTCATCCAAATGACCTCAAAATCAGTTATTCACTGTTAAGTGCCTGCAGAGACACTTTCACCCTGTGGGCTTCTCAACAGTCACACACTGGGCAATGTACTGTCAGCCACGCACTCACAAAGTTCCTTTCTCTATTTACTTTTTAATTGTCTCATTGAAAAGTGCGACCTCGACTGTGTTTTCTCTCTATAATGGAGTCTGGGCTGAATAGAATGACAACTGCTTGCAGCAAAGAGGACGATAAAAGCAGATCTTCTTTCACCCACATTCTCGACTCTGACAGTAGCAATAGGCCCCTGAGCTTCATTATTCCTTTGCTCTGTCTAAAGCAATACTGGGGGGTTGAGCTGTACTGCGTCTGTGATTCATTTATCATATCTCCGGAAGGTAATTCTGGCATGGGCTCAGCTTGGCAGAGTCAGATTTAACTCGGACTGACGTGACCTTGACGTGCTGCAGAGCCTACAGGACGGATAAAGTTTTTTTCAAAAGTGCTCTCTGGAGCACAATATCACTAGAGATCTACAAGCAGAAGTGAACATGGCTGTCCCGGTTCACGTCTGATAGATAGATATGATGGATAACTAAAGAAATGGATGTCTGTGGTGTTAGAAAGAGGGGAAAAAAGCCGTATTGACCTGTACATGGTGCCATACCATCTGGGAATCCCTCTGCACTTTGTAGGAATAGTCAAAAATCTTTACTGAAGTGCAAAGTCAGCAGGATGGAGAGTGAAATGGAGGTCAGTGAACTGAGAATGCAAGACAGAAAGGCAGAAAGACAATGAAATATATATATTTATATTGAGCCTGTCTGTGCTATTATATGAATAATACAGTCTTGTGCCATCTGGGAGGCTAGGCAGCACTTTCAAGGAAACCAAACCTGGGCTGCAGCTAACGATGATTTTAGTATTCGAAGCTTCTATAGCTTATTTCAACGATTCATCGATGCATCATTTAAGAAGTACTTTTGCTTGGCGGGGGGCAGGAGGTGAGTTAAAAGGTGCAGCTCCCCGACACCCTGTTAACTCCTGACTGTGAGGTTACAACTCACGGCCCAAAAAGGAGAACAACAAACACGTGTGCACATTTTCAGCTGAGGACTGCAGCTTACTTTGGCTTCAGCTCAACAATCAATCAATGATTTCAGTTAAATCCTAAAGTTGCTGTTACTGTTACCTTGTCTGTGGTCCGCTGGCAGAACACCGGCTGCTTTCTGATCAGCTGCCGTCGTGCTGTTGCCGAGGCGACATAAGTTTCGTTTTACGGTGGACGGGCGGTAACATTACAGAGTTGTTTTCTTTAGCTTGAAATAATCCCATATTTTCTTCTCCACACTTTCTTCTTTGTCCCTCGCTATTTTCTCTCTCTTCCTCCACTTTGCAAACAGCTCCAATATAATCACGTCGTGTTCACAGCGTAAGCACGATGTGCGACAGTAATAAATGTCCGTGCGAAACACTGTCCTGTACAGTTGTATGGATTAAACGAAGCATCAATGCAAAGAATTTGTGTCGAAGCATTTTATGAATCGATTTTATCGATTGAATCGTTTCAGACCTAAACAAAACCAGTGGGTAAGAAGCTAGTAAATATGGATTTTGCAGAAATGCAAGCTGGCTTCTCTAGAGTTATTAAGAGCAGAGCAGGGTCTTTAACAAAGCATTAAAACATTCCTAATCTACAGTTTTGTCAAGCCTGAAACTTTGCCACCGTGGCTTGCTGTGTGATGGAGCTATTTCCCATAGAAGTAGAGGTTATAGCGGCTCAAACACATTGAGCAATTACTCAGAGCTTTAGTGAGATTTAAGCAGGCTCAGCTCCACTGTGCTGTCAAAAGCAGTTTAATGGTGAAGAAGAAAGCTTCAGAGTTGAAAGTGAAAGAGTCAATACAGTGCAGCACGATGAACCAGAGACGGTTCATTAGAGCAAAACTATTGCTTTATCATGAATATACACACGCATGCCCTGGTCCTCACTATGTTTTTTAAACATCATGCCTATCCTGTAGGTTTATGGTATGGCTGTGCACCTTTGTGTTTTTATTGCCACCCACATTGCAAGGAAGTGATACATTTGTCTGTATGTGTGTGGGGTGTGGGCGTATTCACGCAGCTGTCCAGACATCACCTGTAGTGACAGCAGGCAGGGGGTGATCACTTACCACACATAAGCCTGTGGTAAATGAAGGCTTCGCCCTGACAAGCTTTCTATTGGTGGCGCCGTCAAGATATCACACCCCGGGCTCTCACCAGAACCCCCCCAAAACACACAAAGACAGATTGTCAGAATCTAAATGTGTGACAAATATTCCCAGGAGAGACGTGTGCTCCTTGTATGATTACATGTTATTCACACAGGGATGGGAATAGTCACTGCAAACCTTGACTTTTACTCAAATCAAATTCTGTCAGGCAGCAGGGTAATGTAAACCCCCCACATTGGGGTTCAGGGTAGCAGAGGATGTGGAAGCAAGTTGAAAGGTCAAGGGCCTTGTATGCATTGTAATCAGATTGGAGGAGGACCTTAATCAGATTCAGTGGTGTTCTGTATTCATCGGGACCAAACAGCAACGACCCTCCAGCTGAGGTGCAATACCCTGTCCTGGAAAAGACCTGAACATCCAGCTGGCGCAGCTTTGTTAAAAACAAGAGATTACTGCAGCGATGGGATGATTTTGATGAAGGTCTTTATGAAATAATTGTCTACATGTTATGCTACAAGAGAATCTACAAATGGGTTGACTGATTACAGCTCTTATTTTTTTTTTTCATTTTTGCTTTAATTCAGTTTCTCTTCAGTCAGGACCTCTGGATGGAGGCTTAGTGGTAGGACCGATCTGTATTGTAAGCTTATGCATTAATGCAGTAATGCACCAACATCAGGGCTTTTGCACAGCAAACACCCACGCTCATTAGACATGCGCAAAACTCCGATGAATATTAATGCACCTTCAAACGTCAGCCTCAGCTCAGCTCTGCACATAGTGATTAATTATTACACAGAGCAAACGAGGAGCGTGTACACATCAGTGGAGATTTAACATCATTTTTGTCAGTGAATGCTTCTCCAAATAAGCAAATAAATTCAAATTACAATGAGTAACAAAAACAAAAGTTTTTTGTTGCGTGATAGTCCCTTCAGTCACATTAGATATTTTATATAGTGTGGGACTGGGGAATTGCTTTTTAATCGGGTCTGAGCACTCCACTGTCAAACCAATGATTTTCTAGTTACTAAAAGGTGTTGCTAACTAACTGTCACCACCCATCTTATTACCCACTCTTATTTCATGCACTATGTTACTGCTGTGGATTCAGTCGCAAGGCTGTGGTGATATAGGACTGACTTCCTGTAGTCGTTGAAGTGATCCAAGAGCAGGGATTGTGACGTGACCACATGGTGACAGTGTGAGAGGAAGGGGCCACCTGGAAAGGTATTGGGAGGCTAATTGTCTCTCTTGGTATTAGGTTATCTCTGCCAACTCTCCTGAGAGAAAGACATGCATCAGACACACACACACATGCAAATCCTAACCATGACACCAGACACTGACTGCTATTCTTCTCTTACTGTCTCACACACGTAAATATACACGTTCAGCACCTGCTCAGGAGGTAACAACACTAGTGCGCGCGCGCTCTCTCTCTCTCTCTCTCTCTCTCTCTCTCTCTCTCTCTCTCTCTCTCTCTCTCTCTCTCTCTCTCTCTCTCTCTCTCTCTCTCTCTCTCACACACACGAACATTCAAGCAGCCCCCCACCCCTCACATTACATACACGTATGTGCATGTTCGTTTATTTAGTTCAAAGACGTTGAGGCCCACCCTCCTTCAGTAAGTATCCCCTTACTTCAGAGCTTTTATCTGTTATTTCTCTAAGAGCTGCCAGCTAAGGTGTCCCCTACCCAGATGTCCTGTGGGGATCTTGTGTTTTGGGATGGGCCAGTCAGCAAGGGAGGGAGGACAGTGGCAAATTTTGAAAGGAGAGGATGGAGGGTTAAACAGGTAGGGAGGTAGGGAGACAGGTGGCAGTAGGGATCCTTCTGGCTTTCAGTTTGTGTCAGTGTCTTCAAGTGGGGGAAGGGCATGTATCTTACCTCTCTAACCTTTGTATAATTATTGATGCCTTTCCTGAGCAGCAGGAGAGAGCCAGCTCTACAGATAATTGCAAACACTAGTACTAACTTGTAACAACTGCCAGGAGAACAAAGTGTTTCTTGTTTTCATTTTTGAATTCCAACTGAAATTCAGACACTTTTTACACAGCAACTGATTTTTACAGTGCTGATGAGTTATTAATATCCAGAGAACCAAGCCTAATAACTCTTTTAGAAAATTTGTCCATTCCAGTGCTTCCTGGCCACTCAGTGCCTGTCACCATGAGAGAGATAAGTAGGCCAGTCTCTTGACTCTTGGTGCCATCAGAGCTGGCAGGCGGGCACACTTGTGGCCCACTGCCCGGAGGGACACCTGGCACCTTCTTCTCAAACACCGTGAGGCACACACCAAGCACACACACACGATGTGTTTGGCCAGATGGGAGCCCGGTCTTATCTAGCAAGATTTAGGTGTTAACGAGCCAGTGTGACACAAAACGTTACACTAAAGCCACAACATCCAATCAATCAGCGTCTCTCCCACAGTCAAACAAGATTGAAATAGTGGTCATTGACAGCTCTTCCTCCTTTCCCTCTGTCTATACCTTGTTTGGCCCTTTCAGAACAGCCAGATGGTGGAGCTCCAGAGGAATCAGCTGCGTGATGACATCAAGGAGTACAAGTTCCTCGAGGCTCGTCTGCTGCAGGACTACACTGAGCTGGAGGAGGAGAACATCTCGCTGCAGAAGCAGGTCTCCATGCTCAAGCAGAGCCAGGTGAGGATGGAGCCATACTAAGCTCTACATGTGCAAAGTTTGAATCAGTGAGAGTAGTGGGGTTGTAGCTTAAAAATAAGAAGAGAATAAGAGTATGAATAAAGGGTAGAACATTCCCTTCATGGTAAATTGCTTTGGCTGGGTATCATCATGCAGTCTTGTTAGTTAGGCTTAATTAAACTGGTAGTTTCAGGCACCAGTACTATACCACCTCTCGCAAATCAGCTTTCAGTCTCTTTTTTGCACTGATTACACTCCCAAAAAGCACAGGCACTTTTAATATTCAGATTTAATTAAGATAATAAAAGCACCCCCTGATACAGCAAAGAGATAAGCAGCTGCCTTCGTTTTTTCAAATGCCTAGAGCTGCTCTCTGGTTATACAAGTGTTTAACAGCTTTGCTTCATCACATCAGATATCGTAACACTGCTGCAAAGACTGCTGCATCTAGTTCTATTTATTTCTCTGTGAGTGCGGAACTCATTAAAGGTGTTCCCTCTGCTTCCTTGCCCAGGTGGAGTTTGAGGGTTTGAAGCATGAGATCCGTCGTCTAGAGGAGGATACTCAGTTCCTTAACAGCCAGCTGGAGGATGCCATCCGACTGAAAGAGATCGCTGAGCGTCAGCTAGGTGAGGCCCTAGAGACCATCAAGACTGAGCGTGAGCTGAAAGCTTCCCTGAGGAAAGAGCTCTCCCACTACATGAGCATTGGGGACACTCTGTATCACAGGTAAAAAGAACACAAACCAGGTACTCACAGGCCACACCATATACTGGAAAGAATGCTAACTCACACGCTGTTCCCACCTTTTGTCCCTCAGCCCTCTTAGCATTTCTCTGGATGGTCTCAAGTTCAGTGACGATGCCGAACCTAACAACGACGAGGCTCTCCAAGGATACGAAAATGGCTTCACCAAACTGGCCAACGCCATCACCTACGACAACTGCATCTCCACGCCGAAGAAGGAAGAGCTGTTCCACCCTGCACCCAGCCTTGTGGATGACCTGCTGAGCGAACTTAACATCTCAGAGATCCAGAAGCTCAAACAGCAGCTAATGCAGGTTTGTTCTTTACCACCTCGGGAGGCGAAAAACATAGTTTGTCCATTATTAGTAAAAGAAAAGACCAGTTTTAGTGAATAATAACACTATAGTTTTATTCATTGAGGAGAGTCCATAGCAGGCTCCTTTAGATTTTCCTTGATATATTGGTGAGATGTCTTCGTCTTTAATATGATTTATCAAACCTTGAAAATACTGTGTTGTCATCCAAACAAACTTGATTGGCAGTACTTACCACAAAATAACTCAAGACAGCAGGACTATGTATTTGAGTAGGTTGGAGGTGTGTCTGATCCTGACCCAGGAGGCTGCAGGGATCTAAATCCCATTCTAGCAGAGTTAATCCAGGGAGACGCACACACCCTTCAGGCTCCGCTGGGCTGCGAGGCAGCGGGTGGTGGCACCAGTGAACCTGCCATCTGCTTGCTCATCACCCCATGAGTCCAGGGCCAAGCCTGATTGGGCACCATGGTTACCAGAACGGACTGGGAACCTGTGGATAATGATTGTTTTGAAGTCTATGGGATTAAGGATTTTTTTATCAATCATAAACACAGTTGCTAGATTAATGTGTGAACTACAAGTTACCTCAATACCGCCCTGCTATGGGCACTGTTCTGGTTCTCAACCTGCCCATTGTGGGAAATGTGGCGGTCTGTGACAAAGCGCTGTGTTTGATACAACACAGCGGTACGTCGTACTGCCTGCTGAAGCATCCTGCCAGGTCATTCCACAGATTCCAGGCAGGAATCGGAGAAGAGGAAACAAAAAGGACCCTCTAGGGATTTATGTCCACTTTTGCTCTCCTACCGTATCTCATTCTATTGATTAAGTATTCAATGATCAATCCCAGACATCCCCTCCTCGGCTATCACCCTATTAGTCTCTGGCAATTTATAGCAACATCCAATATGGATTCTGCAGGAGTATGATTGGCAGTGTTTGTGTTAGCTGCCTACAACCCCCCTTCCAAATTTAAGTTATGTTGTATGTGTAATACAAGTAATGTGGTATGTAAATATGTGAGAGCATCAGTGTGAGCATTGACTTACTTAAATTATGCAGTTTTTTTTATCTGATAGTTTCATGCTTTCATTCTTTGTATTTTGATATGTGATATAGAGGAATGTTAAGTAGACTGTTACTCAACATGGCAAGCCACCTTCAAAATTTCTCTCTTTTTAAAGTTATACATTCTACACTAATAAAAATTGTAAGCAGGTGAGCATGACCGTGATACTTGTATTATTTACAGATCAGCTTCTGAAATAGCTCAGTGCTTATATCAGCGCAACTGTGTGCATGTGTGTAAGACAACCCGCCCAGCGCTGAGCTGAACCCAATCCAGTAAATTGTCAAGGTCATCCTGACTCTGATGCCGAGCTACTGGGCAATGAGCCTCGCATACCTTGGTAACACAAGCCTGATAGTGGGCAGGGGTTCCACATGACAGATAATCCACTTATTTAAGATGATCCCTTTTCAAAGCAGGAATCGGTCACATCACCAAGTAACCAAGAAATGAAAATGTGATTACAGACATACAGTATGATGACCTCACGTCGCATTGCTCTTTATGCCTCTCTACTCAGATGGAGCGTGAGAAGGTCAACTTGCTGTCCACCCTGCAGGACTCCCAGAAACAGCTGGAGCAGGCTAACGGTGCTCTGTCAGATCATCAGGAGAAAGTCAACCGCCTCACTGAGAACCTTAACGCCATCCGCAAGCTCCAGGCCAGCAAGGAGCGCCAGTCTGCCTTGGACAATGAGAAAGAACGCGATAGCCATGAAGACGGAGACTACTACGAGGTGGACATCAATGGACCTGAGATTCTGGAGTGCAAGTACAAGGTAATTTGTAATACAAGGTAATCTTGTAATTAAGGGTGGACAGGACAAAAAGAGAACCTGTCTTACAATACATATTGTCATCATTTATACTCAGCTTTTCTATATTCTCAATTATTGATCTTGCTTTGCTAGGTTGCTGTGTCTGAGGCGGGAGAGCTGAAGGAGGAACTGAAGACTCTGAAGACCGAATACCAGGCCTGTCAGTCACGTTACGAAGAGGAGCGCAGCCGTCTGGAGAACGATGTCAGAACGCTGGGAGACAAGCTGGCAACTCTGGAGAAGACAAGTCATTCAGATAGAGAAGAGAAGGCTAAGCTAGAAAAGGAGCTACGCAAAGTGAGATGTTGCTCTTTATATTAACATTCTGATAAATGGTTGATATGGTGTTTTTAATACATTTTACTAACTGACGCATTTCTCTCTGTGTCCTCAGTTAAGCGACGTGGCAGGCGAGTCCCAGGGCAGTCTGAGTGTGGCACAGGACGAGCTAGTCACCTTCAGTGAAGAACTGGCCACCCTCTACAACCACGTCTGCATGTGCAACAACGAGACCCCCAACCGCGTCATGCTTGACTTCTACAAGGAGGGCAAGGGCGGTCGGAGTAGCCCAGAGGGCCGTGGCCGGCGCTCTCCCATTTTGCTCACCAAGGGCCTCTTCCCGGAGCCTGGTAAGAACGACCTAAGCGACGGAGCACCTTCACCAGTCTCTTCACTGCCTTCTCCTGTGTCTGACCACCGCCGCGAGCCCATGAACATCTACAATCTGGTGGCCATCATCAGGGACCAGATCAAGCACCTGCAGCTGGCTGTGGACCGCACCACAGAGCTGTCGCGCCAGAGGGTGGCCTCCCTGGAGCTAGGCACTGTGGCCGACAAGGACAAGGAAGCCTGCATGCAGGAGATCCTCAAACTGAAATCCCTGCTCAGCACCAAGAGGGAACAGATTGCAACCCTGAGGACTGTCCTAAAGGCCAACAAGCAGGTTGGTTAATTTGTTTTTGTCTTTTATATGCTTAGAATGTCTGTTTAACTAACTGGGTGCCACTCCCAAACATTTGTCAGTTTTCCTTGAAAGACAGAATCAGAAGAAGAGGGTGTCAGCTATTTCAGGTCAATTCAGCTGTTGCAACAAATGCGTTGCAGAAAAGATCAATAACAAACACTGGTGGAGTCAGCTGTCCAGAGTATCTGTGTGGTTGGGATGAGAGAACAGTGTGTAAGCAGTTGCTCTGGTAGCCCTTTAAAGTGTGTGTGTGTGTGTGTGTGTGTGTGTGGTTACTCAGTGACCATTGGAACACAGACATGAAAGCCCCTCATAAACCACACAACTATGGTTTTTAAACCAGCAACTAACAATAGCAACTACAGGCTACTGGGCCTCAATGACTTGGGGTAAAAAAAATAGGTCATATGGTCCACATTAACAGACTTGCAACAGGAAATACACCCCCGGCGCTTTCCAGCTGCTCTGACCCTTTTGTTCTTCTCGTCCACCCACAGACAGCTGAAGTTGCTCTGGCCAATCTGAAGAGCAAGTACGAGAACGAAAAGGCCATGGTGACCGAGACCATGATGAAACTGAGGAATGAGCTCAAAGCCCTAAAGGAAGACGCCGCCACCTTCTCCTCTCTCCGGGCCATGTTCGCCACACGGTGAGAAACATGCCACCTTCTGCCCAGTGGACATCACTGAAAAATATGTGTCACTCATCCCGCCTTCCAAGACTTATATCAAGCACAAAAGCACTTATCTGACATACCGTAACCTCACAAAACGTAGCCCACTTTCTATTTCCAGAGGTAATTGTCACATCAGCTGTCTTGTTTACCCATTTGGTATGGCATGATTTGCAAACAGTGCCAGCATGTGGTGCTGCTGTAGATTAGCTTGAAGAGTCAGCAGTAACACATCAGATGTGTGCTATTCTTAAAGCTACTGCTACTACTCTGTGCACCATATACAATATAATCAGGTAAGCTAAATATAAGGTTATCATCATAATCCGTGTTAACAACATGTTGGCTATGTCTCTGGCGTATTATTGTAATGTGACATATTTAAGGTGGATATTGGTTTTTTTTTTTTGAGAATCACGGTCAGGAAGGGATACTAGCATTGATCCGGACTATAGAGCACAGAAGGTATTTAATCTGGGTATCATTTAAATATGTCACTTAAGTAGTGTTTTCATCAGTGACTTAGTGTGTATGTGTGTGTGTGTGTGTGTGTGCCTATGTGTGTATCAGAGGGGCCGACACACTCACTAATCCTTTCTGATTCCAAAAAGAAGCCGGTCAAAGGTTTTGCGCATAATCCCACCTCATCTTGGTCTGGATTACACATTCACCCCTCAGCACATAGTAGACTAAGTGCACACATGCTGCTTGTTTGTATATTTATTTGTGTGCATGTTGAGAAAGGTAAGAAAATGAGTGCTCGTGCACTTGTATAGGCACTTGTACGTCTTTTTAGACTTGATCCAAGTGATTCCACAGTGAATGCACAACTCACCTTTTGAGTTGCTTCTCCTCTTTTTCTTTAAGATGTTGATGCGCACTTGTACCGTAAATATAAGCTCTGGTCCAGATGGCTGCGCTGACATGCAGAGACAGTCTTTCCTTCTGCACTTAAGACTCCTCCGCAATCCACAGCAAAGCTCAAGCTGTGCAGAGGGAGGACAGGTAGAAGTGGAGGGTGGGGGACAGACAGTATAATAGAACGAAGGTGATAGAGGCTGCAGGGAATGTGTGGGCAGCTCAGCCCCCCCCCACATCTTACCCATGCAGTAATTCAATACCCATCCCTCAAGTGTGCTTGCTGAAGTAACTCCATATACCTGCAGTGTCTAATCAATTAGTAACAGGAAGAGAACTCCACCGTCTGCAAATGTAAGAGTGTGTGTTGTCATGGGTTTTGGCGCACTGCAGAGCCAGATGGTTAGAGGATGTAGGTGAGGCTAAATTATTTGGACCAAAGGCAACCAGGGCCAAGAGTGAACCAGATCTTGACTTTTCTTTTTACTCCCTAAGGGCCCATAATTGTTACAGCAGTACAGGGATAGTGTGAGATCATATTTGCTGTGAAGAAGCAGAGCCATTGGGAAGTGTCTGTGTCTTTAAGCCTCTTTTGCTGGAGAGGAATAATATATTATAATATAATAATATATAATATAATAATATAACACATTACAGCTTGCTGTTTACCGCCTGCATCAACGCTTGTGTTTTCCTCCTTGTGCACAAAGCACCTCCCCCGAGGATGATAATCTTGAGGCTCCAGTCCCACTAGTCTGTCACTGTTCTGGTGCCTATGCATGAATTACATTCTGTCTGATTATAGGATTCATGTATTGGTATGTAAATCCTGTCCTATATGGTGCAGAGTAGGGTCAGGGGACTCTTTGAGAGGCTGGGGGACTCGCCTGAGCAAGGTTTCCCACACTCCCCCCCCCCCCCCCCCCCCCCCCCCTTTGTATCCCTGTCCCCCCCTTCCGTCCTTTCTCACTGCCAAACACGTGGTTCTCTGGTCAGGAAAAGAAAGAGAGGAAGAGGGCAGGCATTCAGTTAAAGCCCACTACAGGAGCCAAATTTGACACAGAGCACAAATATATTTTTTTTTTCTCCACCGTAATCACCACTCTGACAGAGTCTGTAAAGGTGGATTTCTGAGATGTGGAAAACTCTCCGATACAAATGTGTGGTCTTTAACAAAGGGGAAGAAAGATGGAGTGGAGTGGGTGGAATGTGTAGGTTTTTGTGGAGCCTTTGTGTGATCTCATGTTGCGGTCTGTATGTCTCATAGATCAGAATTACTTGAGATTACTGAAGTGCATTTCGTTCTCTCAGAATTTAGTTCTGAGACACACACATGGTTGAATGTTTTCCAAGTGTCTGTACGTGCCTCTCCCTCTGTTTCTGTGTGTGCCTCTTCAGCTGCAGCCTCTGGTGTCATGTTAACAGTAAGCTGCTGCCTCCAACATTCCTAAGACATGCCTCAACATGCTCTCAGCTCCTGCTCATATCAGCAGTCAAACCATTAGCCCAAGTCACATTTTCTCCTTCAATTTACAACCTCAATTATCCTGCTGTTCTGTTGTTACTTGTATATCCTCTCCATCATTCTGCCTTTCATTCTGTTCTTGCCCCCTCCTCCTTGCTCTCTCTATGATATCCACCATGACCAATCAAGCTCCAGACAAGACACCAGCTGAGGAAGCTGTGTGTCTTTTTGTGCTTTGAAGCATTCAACCATTTCTCCATGAATGCTGCAATAGTTGAGGTTTCCTTATGCAACCATAAATGCCCCTTGCTTACTGTTAATCACAGCAAAATGCAGATAAAGTGTTTCTGTGTCAATTATGTGAATATTACAACTGTTCATCCTCAAAGGGCCAGCAGTCGCCTCCCGGCCCTCCTCAGCTATTGTGTCACCACATCCCATCAGCATGCCTAAAAGGACCTTATTGTATCCCCCCAGTCCCTAGAATAGACTCCTCTGTTTTTTTTTCCCGGGAAAAAGGCACTCCCTCTAACCCCCCATGCAAAAGTGGCTGAACCGTCTGAAGGCGCACCAGCCCCTCCCGGGTCGTACCCCGATCTCATACTAGGTTTAATGAAGCAGCATTGATCCCTATTGTCTGGGTGTGTGTCCCACTGGGAATCAAACTGCATACAAAAAAGGGGAGGGCATGGTTTATGTTTGTATGGTGGTCTGGCAAGGCCAGGGTTCACATGGCACACAACCACGTGCAGCACGCACCACACACAGCAAAAACATCTGCGGTTACTGGTATTCTTTGGTCTGCAATTTTGCCTTCAAGACTTCTTTTTCTTAAAACAAGAACATTATTTGCAGCTTTTAGTTTAGGCCATTCATCTTGTTCCCAGTGCAGCTTCTAAAAATAAGGCTCCATATCTTGTAACTAGACAGAGTAAGGACAGCCACTATTACCTGACGAAACAATAACATTAGATCTCACATGCCTACTGGGAAAATGACAGTTGGCGCTTGCAGACATTGACATGCAACAGATGAATTACTTATTACATAAGTAGGATTTCTACGTTATTGTGGTCTAAAAGAGTTGGGGAGTTCCCAAATAAAGTAAATGCTTTAATACCAGCCAGAGAAAAGGGAGAAGGGTGAGGCTACCTACCAGTTTAATTATGTCAGTTTATATTTTTGTGTGGCATTGCCGGAGGATAAGGCGGTCCTTACTGACATAACCGACTCCTCCATTCAAAGAGGGTTGTCAGTCATTACTGGACAATGTCACTCAGATTGCAGTGTCAGCTAAAACAGAAAATAGGGACGATCAGAATGGGGAGAGAGAAAGCGATGCGGGCAGACAGCCAGTGACAGCAGCACGGAAGCGACGGAGGAAAGAAAATGCTTGAGGGGCAAGATCAGAGAGGATGTGATAGAAAGAGAGATGAATGAGAGAGCAAGGTAATGAAAAGGGGAAAAGGTTTGGCGAAGGAGAAAAGCATGAAAATTAAAGGGCAGCACAACGACAGCAGATGGCGATATGAACCCCCCACCTCAAAATCCCTTTGGGTAACCCAGTTTTTATACCTGTCTAGCCTTTGACACACACACACACGTGCACGCATGCAAGGGCACAGGGAGACAGGTGATAATGCCGCACTGCAGCACCCAGTAATATGGAGAGGCAGGTAAACAGTCGTCATATCGTGCCATTTTGCACAGAGACGAAAGAGATGAATAGAGATAATGCAGACTCCCTTCAACTGGAAAAGTGGAGATTAGGTGTAAATAGCTACAGCTCGGAGCAATGAACTGGATTCTTCCGTCTTCATTTTTCTCCCCTGACTCCCCTCAGTCGGTTCCTCAAGTGACGCAGAAAGGATCTTCTCAGTGACCCTTAGGTTAATGCTATCATCCTGTGTGTGTGTGTGTGTGTGTGTGTGTGTGTGTGTGTGTGATCTATTCTTAACTTCTACCGCACATACTCCTCATATAATGTGCAGAAGCTGTAAGCTATCTAACCTGCTCATGAATGGTAATCATAGCATGTAGCAGCAGCCGTATAGCCCCAAAAAACATACATTTAAGTAATTATTCGGGGAGGGCAGGATGATGTTGCAGTATTCAGTTACGACATGCCATACCAAGTCAAGGCAGCTGTGGACAGTCGCTGTATCTTGTAAAATATTAGCTCAAAATACTCAAAATGAGCTGTGAACGTGTGCTGCAAGTGTTTGTGAAGTTTGGTGTAGGGGACAGAAATAGCTGATGAAATCATAAGTTAGTCATGCAGGACCCCAGCTCGTCTGATCAGGGCTGTGCCGGATGGATCAATGGCTCCACCTGGTGTTGGCAAAAAAAAAACACACTCTGTAATCGGTGATCGAGGGGCATGATGAAAGTGCTTCAGTTTCAGTTGTTGTAGTCTTTGATCACCGTTGGTGTCTGTATCTCAAACATGCAAAACAGGTATGCATATCATGTATGCAGTTTTGCAATAGCTTTTAATGCAAACATAACAAGAAGCCAACTAATTCTTTCCGCCATTAAGGTATATACTATTTGGTATTATTGCAACTTCAAGTGCCCCCTTGTGGTGTGACACATGAAACCAATAATGGTGTAAAAATATCTTGCTTATAACTCATCAACTCCTGTTTGAGGTGAACAAATATGTACATGACTTTACGGTTTTCTCTCTCTCTCTGTCACCCTTGCAGTTGTGACGAGTATGTCACTCAGCTGGATGAGATGCAGAGGCAGCTGGCTGCAGCAGAGGATGAGAAGAAGACCCTCAACTCCCTGCTGCGGATGGCCATCCAGCAGAAACTGGCCCTGACTCAGCGTCTGGAAGACCTGGAGTTCGACCACGAGCAATTCCGCCGGGGGGGCAACTCGGGCCGCACTAAGACCCGCAGCAAGGCCGCCAACACTGCCTCCAACAACCCCCACGTAAGTCAGAGTCTCACCTGCTCTGGCTCTGGGCGCCCAGAGCACAACAATGCTATGCCCACTGGCATTCTGGGAGGCCCCGTGGTGTTTTGCAGCGAGAAGTACAAGATCTACTGCGACTGAGGTGGATGAGAAGTGCGCGGACTGCTGTGTACAGAGGGGAGGGGGCCTACGGTCCAATCCCTCCCTGCCTTAGTGTTAAAGAGCCCCACTCGCTCGCTTAGCTCCCTGGCCAGCCTGCGCTCCTCTAGGGACTGCTGTGTGACTAACCGGCTGCTCGTGTGTGCTAGTGTAAACGCTTAGGGGAATGCAGATGTATGTACAGTGTGCACTAGACGTTTGGACTGTAGTAGACATATATGGCATGTGGATTATAGGGCCCCGGTTATATTGGGGGTTTTGTGGATTATGGAGTGTCTATTCTTTCCTGTCATGGTGCTGTACGTATGATGTAAAAGGTGGCAGCTTTTGTGCTTGTTTGTTCGGGCCCCCTGAGTGTATTGCCTGGTAACAGTAACACATTGTGGGGGTGGGGACTTGGTGGCATTGGTGCTCCTTTAAGAAAAGCCCCCTTTTCTCCCCTGCCTCTCCATCCTGGTCCTCCCAGGACTGACCTGTGTCCAGCAGCCCACTGTCTAATCAGGTCACTCTTTAAGGAAAAGGAACTTGAAGAAAAATCTACTAAAATATGCAATCTCCCTCTGCTTTCTTGGTAGGGGGAGCACAGTGTTATTTTACACAGAAATTCAAAACCTCCTACATTGGTTGGCTGCTGGTTTTCTGATGGAATTGTCGGGGCAGAAAAGGAGCACCTGTACACCACAGGTGTTTATTTCAGGATCAATTTAAAAGCTGTGATGCTAGCACACCAATACAATAGGGTCAGTAGAATCGCATGGCTTTGCAGCTGAAAATGCTTTTTAACTGTTTTTCCGTTGTGGGGGCTCTACATTGTAAAAAGAGGAGTTATTTGGTGTCTGGTGAAATACAGGAGGGCTATTCCATGTGACCCATTATGTTATGATGGATTCTTTCAGAGCCATATAATAAGAGAGAAAGAAAGTTTGACAAATCGATTTCCACACCCAAATTAAGTGCACTTCAGCATAGGTGCCTCAGGTTCCTACTTCTGTTAAAAATGGATATAATGATTACTGTGAACAGAGATACAATATAGTTTTGATCAAAGGTGATTTTTTAAATATGGAGCAAATCCTAGAAGAGCACAAATCAAAAAAGGCACCCACATGTGAATAATAAGTCTGCAAACAAAACCAACCGACCACTCGGCAAAAGTGCCTGTCGACCCCAAACACTTGATATATTTATCTATCTGTTGACGTAAAGCCCTGTCCTTGTGTCCCACCTTGAGCTATCACTCTTTTCCTTCTCTCCCCCACATCTCACTTAGGGTGATCTCAAATAATTTCTGTGTGGTTATGTGACTGAAAATCCTTCCCTCATATAATTTCCTCTTTCCGTCTCTAGTCGTTTTGTCACCATAACAACCTTCTCTCTTTTAGATTGTCAGCAGCTTGCTCCCCCAGCATCACCACTCACCCTTTAACTAGAATGAGGAATTGTGGGGAAAATTGCCCTCAGAATATTTTTTGTCAGGTAATCCTCACGTATGACGTGTTCCCGATATTTGCCTGTGTGTGTGTATATGAGCGTTCGAGTGGCCCTCATGTTTGTATTATGTTTTAACCTTTGCAAATGGAATCACTCATTGCTGTTTCTTTGTTTTTTTTGGTGTGTGAGGAAAAAGCGATCGTAATGTTTTAGTATACACAATAGCTTTAACCCCTTGCAAGCTAGCATTACGCAAATAGGAAAAAAATATAAGTGGGGCTTGTGTTTAATAAATCCATGTACTGCATAAAGCTAAAGCTTACACATTAGCTTTATGATGCCAAAAGCAGGGTTGATATGAGGAAATCCTGCAAGATTTATCAAATGATGCATTTTCTACTACTAATAAGCTATATATTAAACTCTATATTCTTAATATGATCATGACCAGGTTATAATCTTGCAGGATCCTACTACAGTATTCCTTCCTCTCAACTATAAAGAGAGGGAGCTTAATTATTCCACTGAAAATGGAATATCATCAGCGGTCAACCCTGCTTGAATGTGCATCCATAAGCCACAGCGCACAGCTTGGAGACAAGGCTATCGTACACATTAAGGTAAAAAGACAACCTCCTTAGAGGTCAATCACTCTTTAAGTTTGAGATTCACCTAACTTGCAAGTGCGATATATTCTGTTTCTATCAATTTGCGCTGACTGAGAAAAGATTTTTGGGGGAGTAGAGGAGGGAGAACTACTCGATGTTGTAAACCAGCTCCTGAGAGAGGAGATAAGAAAGCCAGACATGCTGATGAAGAAATCCAGATGTCTGGCCAAGAGTTAACTCTGATACTGTGGAGAAATGAGTCCAGGGGTTTCCTGAGGGAGAAACTCCTGGTAATTGTTGGAGGAAATATAAAAAGAAACTGAAGACTGGTTGTTCAGTCAACCAGAGGACATTGATTCAAATTAGTTGAGCACCTAACCCCTCCACCTTGTATAGGCTCTGTGGAATCACTGAGCAGTAGATAGATGCCCCGGATGTGATTGTGCTAGAACCCCCTCTCCCTACATAGATGAATTCCCACTTCACTCCATCTAGTTTGAAATCAATGTCTGGCTTATCTGGTGTCATGACAACATGCCACCTAAAAAGCTCCTCCTACCTCTGCTTGCAGGCTCCTCCCACTTCACCTTTAAGTTTTACTACATATGATGCATCCATCTGATTTATAATAAGCCTGCATGTCAAAAACACAATCCATTTTTCATTAACTTGCATGGCATATGAGAAACACCCCTCTCCTTTGACCTGGGTGGTGGGATATGGCTTCAACAGTCCTATGAATGAAAGGTAATGGTACTGGTGAGTTATTGGCTTCCTAACTGCACCCACAGGATAATTTCTGGTGAATGCGCTTTCACATCAGCTCCTCAAAAAGCATATTGACCATGTCAGTATGATAGAAAAGCTCCTGACAACACCGGCTGCCTCAGGGCTCCTAACATGGCTTCTCTTGCTTGGACTAACTACAGCCGCCCGCAGCTTTTGTCTGTGTGGACTCCGCTGCTGACCGTGTTAACAGTCGCTCTAAATTGACAAATAATGCTAATGCTGATCTTATTTTTTTGTTTCTTCATTTTGCAGTAATTGCAGTAGTTCTGCACGGATGACGAAGTACCAGCACAAGGTCCTTTCTCACTGCTGATTGAGTTTGCCGAAAAGACTTAGCACTAATAGGCTATTTGGACAAAGACAAAATGCTAAATGAAAACAATGATTTCCAGTCAAATAACTACTTACTACTTATTTCTTTTTCATGTGATGTCTAGCGGAATGACACGTGGTCTCATTTTTGCGTGCTGCTGCTGGAAGCCAATTTCTCAGAGGTGCAATGAACTGATTGAAATTCTTTGTGATTGGCTAATCTAACCCTCCAATGATAAGCCGGAGGACATGGGGTTGTTTCTCAATGTACATCAACAAGCTGTTTTTGTCTGGGTTCATCTTTGTTTTTTGTTTTTTTTTAATCTGTGCACTTTTATTATATAGGATCATAACAGACTATTAACCTATAGGAAAGCGTGGTAGTACTATGGTTTGTGAGTAATTCAGTATAGGTTATAAAACTATTGGATTATATGTCCTCCTGAATCATCTGAAATTAAGTAACTATTTAATCTAGTAAAGGCTCCACAAACCACAGACGTACTATTATGACTTTATCCTCAAGAATTTATCCATCAAATAATCATTCTTAAATTGTTTTGTTACATCATATGTTATGCTGTTGATTTTCTTTTATGTTTGTTCTACTGCCATGTTCTATACAAAAATCCAGGGTGATCAAATTCTGGGGTTTTTTCATGTATTTATTATTCCTAGGAATAGTTCAGAATAACACGATGAAACTTGACAACGCTCTGACTCAAATAGGTAAGTTGTGTTTTGGGAAAAATTTGAGCGATATGATATGCTTTTCCTAGCTTCTTACCGAGGGCGTTCCACTGAAACGGGATCACTGGCTTTCAGAATTCTCTGCAAGTGCAACGATTAAATTCCAAATTGGAATTGTTTCATTCTCTCTTTGTTTATCGTGCCAAATCTTGGTACACCGTTTAGGTTGAAAAGAATCAAGACTCGGAAATTAAGACAAGCCGTCACTGAGGAAGAGGTAGTGCGGGGCCATGGCTCTCCGTTTGAGTGCCGGGGTTTTGTTTTTTGTTTTGTTTAGTTCTTCGTTTCTGACCAGTAGTGCCTTTCATTGTTTCAAGGGAGAATCATAGTACAAGTATTTTATGTTTTCGTTTTTTTATAGGTAAGGACTTAGGGTTCAAAATTGTGAGCAGCAATAAGTGCAAAGGGAATTTTCCCCTGTCTGCATGAGTGAGATGATAGTTTTAAAAATTAGCTCAATAAAACTGAAATTGTATTGAATTCTGCAGGTCAGTGATCCATTCAATAAATTCAGGGGTATTAAGAAATTGTTGTTTTTTTATCAAACGTTGGGAACCAAAAGAAATCCCTTTGGCCTCCTGTTATTGAACAAAATGCTCCAAGCATCTGTAATGTTTTGGGGTAGATCGGTGTACTATTGGAAACATCTACGTATCTCTAGCATTGTTTGGTGAAGGTAATGTGATATCAATAGTATTGTTGAAAAAATGTGCAGAGAGCGCATTTTATCTTTCTTTTTGTCCAGTTTGAGTTTTGTTTGTTGTTTTTTTATTCTTTTTTTCTACATCATCTTTGAGCATTATGTTTTCAGGAAACAGAAAACAAAATAAGCATCAACAAGCTTGAATAGTGCCATTACAGCCAATGCTTGTTTGTTGAGGCGTAAAAGTTACCAATATGGATGAGAAGCTAAAAAAAGTGCAATTCAGATACTGTTATACATTAAAAAAAGGAACAAAGTTTTCTGTTTGCTGGAAGCGATAGCATTGTGATAATAAAATTAGCTGTGCAAACTTTATATTGTCATATTGTGTTTCAGTATTGATCCATAATAAGAGTTTGATATCTTTATATGAAATAATGACTTCACCTGTATGTTGGTATTTATTTGAATTGTCATGCAGTACTGTATTCTTATCAATAATGTGCATTATGATTAGTGGCATATTGATTACAGCTAAATGTCATATGCATGTTTTTCAGTCATGGGACCTTTACACAGAATTGAAAACAAACGTAAACTTTTGTCAGGGTGTTAAAAATATTGGGGAATAAAAGAAAAGAGTTAAGTCTGATGTATTACTGCTGAACTAACCCTTTGAAAGTGTTTTGTTTGTTTTCCAGTAGAGAGGCGGTATGTCTGTGTAAAGGTAGTCATACTGGCTAAAATCAATAAATGTGACTTAAGTTTCAAAGTGTTTCAGTGATGTTATTTATAGCTCCTCCACGGCAGCAGCAAATGAAGGGTTAAACAGGGGAGTATATGTTCTGCAGCCCTGGTGTCTCCTCAGAGTGTTCCCAGCTGGAAGCAAGTGGCAGGGTAACTTCCCAGCTGTCTGAGCGGCTCCAGGACATGATCGCATTTCACACAATGCACAAAAACACTTCCACCCACTGCCCTCGAGCCCCTCTCTCTCTCTCTCTCTCTCCCTGTCTTTTCTCTGCTGTCTCGCTTAAACCTCGCTCCTCCTTCTCCCTCCTCGACCTTCCTCCATTTCCCATTTCTTTTCCTTTCCTCCACTCTCCCTGCCTTCTGGAGATACGGCCACACACTGATCGAAGCCAGTTTCTTTTGACCCTCGGTGCACCCAGCACTTCCTGTCCAGGCTCTGGAGGCCATCGCTCTGTACAATTAATGCTACAGTGAGTTTTTGTTGCAGTTGTTTAAAAGGGAGGAGAAAAAACAAGCCATACTTGTATTCAAAAGAGACTGGTTCATTTAGAGTACTGTTTGATCAAAAAGCCCAAAAGTGGTTTTGAAGGAATGTGCAAACACGCACAATTCACATACTTAAACTTGTGCATTACTCTACATGAATATAGAAATGGGAAGCAAAGGGTTAGCCTTCAACAGCAAAGACTGAAAATATTAGTAGAATATACTACTAAGGTACAGAAACTGTTGCATGATTTCTATTTGAGGTTCCCAATTTATTTTTATCGGATGTACCCCCAGCACTATTAATTATATATGTGTGTGTGTGTGTGTGTGTGTGTATATGTATGAATATATATATATATATATATATATATATATATATATATAATTTATTGTAGGTAGATGTTTAAATTGTGATCCTGAAATTGTTCATGTTTAGGGTTGGCTCTTTTTTTCTGTAGGTTTGGTCAAGTCTACGTTCATACCACTTTGGAGTGGCAAAAGCTGAATGTTTCAGCCATTAATCCATCAGCTTTTGCAATCTAATTTGAATTCTCTAACTAGTTTTCACACCAACCAACCCGAGACAGCTGTAACACCTGAACATCTGCGATTTGCAAGAGGTGTCTCCTCTGCTGTCGGCTTATTGGAGCTGGTTGGTTATTGGATATTGTGACAAATAACATACCAAAGATCAGCCGCACACCAATTTGTATATTTATAATATATAAATAGTTTATTTTATGTGTTTATTAAAAATGCCTTTGTCAGATTAGCTGAGCTACTCTACACATTTCCCACATATGCCCCAGCTACTGCAGAGGTGCCCCCTGATGTACACATACTCCTAGCTGGAAATACCACCGAACAAAAATTAGCTGATTTGTTCTGAAAGCTACAAGCATTTCTCTTATGAAGACTACTCCAACACTGCTGAATACCATAAAAGGACAAGTGTGTCATTCTGATTTTAACTGTTTGGCCCTAACAGACAATTCTACCAAGTGGTCACCATCTTTAATTCATTGCAGAAATGGTCAGATACAGCGTCCCCCAATTTGAAGTTGGAAGGTATTCGACCATCTGACAAACAGTTCTGATGGAGCATATTGGCACCCTAAGAAACGTTTGTCAGAGGAAAATCAAACAAACTGAAATTCATCTTGAGTGAGCCTTAACAGCCAAATGGCTTAAATGCTTCAGCAATTTATTATTGCACTTTCATAAAGTTGGCAGATATATACAAATCACAAATTAAAAAAAGAAAACAGAGTTATCCTAATTTTTTGTCCTTAGTATGGTCAAGCTCCAAAAAACACTGGATACTACACTTCCCATAATGCAACTCAATAGGGTTGGGTCATCAGGTTTTTAAAAAAATTATTTTATCAAGTTTGGAAAGCTCTTTCCGGAGCTGCAGAACACAAAAGCTGACATGTACGTCTACCATTTATCATACAGTATAGCTTCAGTAAATCAACAGCTCCTAATCCTCTCAGAATTAAAATAACCTGGAATCAATTACGTTAATAATCATCCACCCACGCACCACTGTGATTTAGTACAGTGAAACGACTCGCTGCCATTTACCATATGCCTTGCTGATGGAAATTGAATGGCAGTGTATTAATGAGAGCCAGAGGGAAGAGGTAATTTCACTGGCGTCACTGTAGCAACAGTGCAGTCTTTGTTGGTGCCAGTCTCCTCTTATAACCTCCCCACCCAGGGCTCCACTGGCAGAGGAAATATGGGTCAGTGAGATTCATTCCATGGCATCAGTCCTGCTCTATTAATATGCAGGTGCTGTGATTACACTCTGGATGGAGGAGGATTCATGCAGCAGAGCAGCTGTTTAATATCTCAGCTGATGCAATATTAAATTTCACCACTTGGGGTCTCTACAATACTGTATAATACTGTTGTTGACACACAGCCTGAATCCTTAAAAGTTACTTAAAGTTCTAACACCGGCCTTAAAAGGCTAACAGAGTGTGTGTTTGCACTTACAAAGAGACCTTTTTATGTGTATCAGCCAGCGCTGTCATGTGATGAATCCATGTGGAGCCTAAAGGGACAGAGAGCCTTGATCAGCTGGTCTGGGGAAGCAGCACTAATCAACAACACCACACGTGCTTTACATGAATTTGCTTCAAGCACACACAGAGATACACAGATTTCTCTACTGGAGCAGAAATAATATCACTAAGGATTTGAACAAATTTATGATGTGTGGAGTGTGAGCTCAGCCTCATGATGCATTAAAACATTCCTTAGTCCTGACACTGGACGCAGGGTGTGAGTGTCCTCCCATCTGTGTGACTCATGTACTATCTCCACAAAACTATTGGTGTGGCGTCAAAATGCCAGTTTACCGCAGTATTGTCTGTGACAAATAACAGATGAAGTGTGGATTCAGTCATTACTCTAGACTGGCACCCCAGTCTAGAGTGTGATTAGTGATCTGATTGGGGCATTTACACCATGAGAGTTTCAGATACGTGTAAAAAGCACTATGCAGCTCATCTCACACTCATCTGTGTCGACTTTCGCACCTATCTTTCAGCTTGGCTGCTCACATGCCACTCTCCTAATTGTCTTTTTTCGTATATCTCACTGTCCACACCTTTCCCCCCTCTCCCTTTAATTCCTTTCCCCTCTCGCTCTCTTCCTCCTTCCTCCCCTTCTCTCTGCTCTGTGCTTATGAGTGGAGGAGCCCCAGGGAAGCGGAGGAGAGGATGTATCCCAGGGGGGCTGTTTGGTGTTCTGCTGTCTGTGGACCAGCATGCCCCTAGACGAGCTGACAGGCAGCTCCGTGCACTTGGTCTATTTAAAACACGAGCTCAGTCATCCACAAAACACTTGGCCTTTCAGACTCTGCACTGACATGTTCCGAATCATTCTCAAAAGCAAAGAAGAAAAAGGATAAAGCAAAAAAAGCGGTGTGTGTTTTTTTCTGTTTTTGCATTTGCTTGTGTCTGCAAAGTGGAAGTCATGTTTTGCAAATTATGGGATTAGTGAGCACTGTGCAGTCAGTGAGCTGGTATAAATGTGGGAAGAGGTGATATATAAGATACAGCTTATTAGAGGGGAGTACAGGGAGGGTCAATGAAGTGGCCCATTGCCTGGCAAGCAGCCAGACGAGGAGCCATTATCATTAGAGACCCTGCTGTTGTCTGTGTTGATCTGAGGCAGATGAAACACGTGCAGCGGCAGCCACAAAAAAGGGTTAATGATGCGTAGCTGAGTCGACACAAGTCTCGGGGGGGGGGGCTGCACAGACAGATGGACACAGAGTCATGCTCCTAAAGATTGGCTGAAAATAGTCACATCATTAGAGGAAACACATTTACAAAAAGGCAAGCAGTGGTGAAAGCTGCTATACACAAATCTCCATTCATGTTTTAGACTTTTCTCTAATCTTGGCGTTTTGGGCGAAATATTGGACAATTTGACCTCTCTGGGCCTCAAACAGTTATTTCAACAACTCATAAACAAGTGAAAGGTGACAAGGGGCCCCACCTAGACACTTTGTTTGGGAGCCACAGGTTTAATTTTTAACAATACAATGTTTTTTATAAGCGTAACCTGAAAAGTAGTATAGCGGTATAATAAATGTAGTCAATTAGATGTATAAAATAGCACAAAAGGTAAATATTCAAAAACGTATAGTGGCTCAAAACTGTAAAAACTGCACAGTTTGTTTAAATGCACTTATTAACTGTTACTTAGCTAGATCTAGTCTCCACAACTGACATTTTAAGGCTGCAGCAGGTGAAGAACTACACAGCTTTCAAAGAGTCATAAACAAATGCTATCAGAATCTGAACTTTGAAACAGGACATACGCAAACACTACATTTTATGGCTATAAACAATTGCAAATTCAAAGTTTGATTTCTCCTTCTGTCGTTTCCTTATTACTGTGTACAATGGCACACAGAAGCAGCTGACAGCGTCCATTCAGCTGGCCTGGAAACTCAAGATAATCAATGAAGAGATTAGGAGAAAGCCTGTGCAGTGACATGGAAATGTAGTGCCAGTTAATGTTCGTGCTCCAGCCTCGTTTTCCACAAGAATGGGCAGGCTGTGGAGCTATCTCTTGAAATAGGCCTCATCTTTTTCTTGACATCACGTGACATCCCATGCCAAACCAATGCCTCTGCGCCGATGGGCATGTCATGGCTGAAAATGCAACATCACTTAAAGAGAGAAAACTACAGTTTAGGGAGACACTGAAACGAAAGGAGAATGGAGTACGCTGCTTAGGATGTGGCAGCTGCTTTAAAGTCCAGCACCAAGTTAAAGGATAAAATTAACTCGGCTATTGCTTTTTTCCTTTACTAATCTTTCATTCTAGCATTCCCACTCAGTGAATGGTGTTGTCGTGTGCGCGCCCTTACAGGGAGCGCGCATTTTCTTTTTTCTTTTTCCAGCGGCACAGAGGAAAGACTTTCTGGAGAGGGAGTAGAAAGGATTACAGGAGTGACTACAGTGCTTTTATTCTTGCACATAAAATGACCCGGGTAGAATTTCTCGCGTCCGTTAGGAAGCTATGAAGTGTCCTTAGTGTATGTGTAGCCTGTGTGTGTGTGTGTGTGTGTGTGTGTATGTGCGTGTGTGTGTTTTCGGCGAACAGGAAAAGGGGGGTCTGAAGTGGAGGCGCTCCTCCGAGTTTAGTCCACCGTACGCTGGAGCCACTGCTGTTGCCAGTTTCTCCCAGGAAAGGACCGGATTCAGCAGAGAAAGACCGGAGAAGAACTTTGTGCAAGATGCAGGGGGTTTCAGCTACTGGTAAGCTCTCTTCTAAATCAAGGCGGCTATCCTCTTTCTGTCTTCTTGAAGAACTCTGCGGTTTTTCTTAAGTTGTTTCCAAACGGCTACGGTTTGCATTGCGCACAGGATTTGAATTCCAAAATGCTTTCCCCAGCTGTCAACGGGACAGCTGCAGGCCTGCATCAACTCAAAATAAAAAAACAACGCAAAGAGTTGTTTTGCTCGTTAGGCTGTTTCTCAAACACTCTGAGAGGAGCATTAATGGTCTATCGGGAAGCTGATACGGCAAGGGTAGGAGCCAAGCCGTGCCAAATCCCGAGAGCTCTGATCTCCCAATTGCCCCAATCTGAGACACACACACACACAATATTATCTTCAGTCTATAATAACAATTTGACCGGAAATCAAACAGTAACCACAATGGGAATGTTAGTGATAATGATGACTATAAGAGGAGTCATTTATCAACCTCCCTACTGTAGTGTGTGTGAGTGTGCGTGTGTGTGTGTGTGTGTGTGTGTGTGTGGCTATAACTGCTACAGTGTCCCTGTGTGGAATTTGAGTGGAGGAGAGTGTGTGTGTGCGTGTGTGTGTGCGTGCGTGTGATGCAGAGCTCATGAGATTAGAGATGTGTTGAAAGTGTCTGCGAGGCTGTCTGTGCATCATCAGTCTGGGAAGATGGTAAGAGGTGCTGCTTGGTGTTTGAGGTGTGTCAGTGTGTGGGTTTCTCTGATATATTTTAGATTATGAGACACATCTCTCAATGGCAGCTCTGTTCCACCACACTCAAAAAAGGAGGGGTACTTTTTGTTTTCCTTTCTTTCCTTCTGAATCGGCTGTTCATTATTAGCCGTGTCCAGATCATTGTGCAGTGTGTTGTGTGGTGTGTTTCGCATGGGTTCCGGGGTGACAGATCTGGGGCATTTGGCTTAATATTTCCTATCAGCTAACCACAGCGAGTTACTGTGAGAACCAAACTCCATTGAAAATTCTGCAATATCTGGAGATCTTTCACAGGGGCCTCCGAATAAATGCTAGCATCCAGACAAAGAAGGGGGGAGGGTATAACAGAGAGAGTGATAGAGATGAAGTGCTGATGGGACGATATCAGGCTGCAGCAGAGGTGAGCTATGCAGAGAGAAAAAGAGTGTGTTTGTTGTGAGACTCGGGGGAGGAATCGATCTGCTGTCCTCCTGGCTGACTTTCTTTTTCCGGCAGTCCAGCAGTGTATCATTTCTCTCCCACACGCACGCACGCACGCACGCACGCACACACACACACACACACACACACACACACACACACACACACACACACACACACACACACACACACACACACACTCACTCACTCACTCACTCACTCACTCATTCACACACTCCCAAGGCCTTGCTCTTTTTTTTGCAGTTCCCTCTTTCTCTCCCACACTGTCCCAGATCAATCTTTGCCCCCTCATCTCTCTGCCTGCCTTAAACCCCCCTCCCCAACTCACACACAAACACACAGCTCTAGTGCTCACTGCAACTACTGTCAGATGAAATATATCCATTTTTTTCTCTTTTCTAAAGTTCCCTCAACTCTGTTCCTTCCACATGGGAACCCAACCTAGCCTGCGCACTCTCTAATACTTATTTTTGTGTTTATGATGGAAGGGTCAGTAGGGTTGGAGGCTGCTTGCATCAAATCATCGGAGAATCTATTAAAATAAACCACATCACAAATAAACCGCAATGGGATAGATAGTATGCCTTTCAATTTGAATTCTTGTTTCCAACTCCATAAACCCCTCTGACAGCCTTCACTGTCAGTCTTACACTTTTTTGTATACTATCTGTCTCACCCAGAAGTGGGCGAGCGTCTCTCCTCACAGCAGATGCAGAGACAATGGTGGTCCACGTGTGGCAGCTAGATGCTCCCAGCATGGATGTCCTGGTTGGCTGTTTAGGTTATTTATTATTAACAAAAGCCAGTGGGCCTGTCTGTGTTTAACCAAGCCAATGTAAACATCTCCCCTCTGTGTTAGATAAACACAGAGCTCGGGGGAAGATGGTGAGAATATTATCTGCCCACCTCCCCTTGTTCCCACTTTTCTTTTAGCCCAAATGACCCTGTTGTTGCACTCCTTTGCTTTTATGTACTTGTTTGGCTGCGGTAAGTCTTTGAAAGAGTGATGTTAAATGGCGAGGAATATGGTTGAAATAGCTAGCATTATCTTATCCCTAGTGGGTTAATCTAATCCTGTTTATAGCAATCCCAAAGTGAAATGTGAGGGTTTTTACAGTGGTATGGAAATAATGATGATTTATGATGATAACATGGCTTTCCAAAAAAAGGTTAATGTTTTGGTGATGGAAGACAGATTTTCCACTTGATGTACATTCCTTCTAATATTATTACTGCTAGCTGTTTTGGGTTATATGTAGCCTACCTTTTATTTTCAGACATCAGTTTGGGTGCTCAGAAATTCAGCGAAGGTGCTGCTTTAAATTTTTTAAACTATTTCTCGGTACAGCATGTTAGAAGTCTTGTCGTCACAGTGAGGTTTCAGTGGTTTGGTACATCGCATGTACAAAGACCAAAACCTGTGCCAAAACCAAAACCACAACTGAGTGCATCCGGCAACCCGCAGTATAGCCAGAGACTCTGCACAGAAGCACCTCCTGGCAAGAAATGGCTCCAAAAAATACCTCCACCTAAAATCACAAATCGCCATTTTCTGACCTCTGATCATCTGGACTTTAGTGTGGACTTGTGTTCAAACAAAGAGTGATTTTAATAATTCAGCTTTCGTAACATGCTTAGACACACCCTTAGATTTGTGCGCAAATTAAACACATGAGATTCAGCTCATTCATTTGTCAGCTCCATTTTTTTTAGCTTTGAACAGAGCTAGGCTGGCTGTTTCCCCCTGCATGTAGTCTTTATGCTAAGCTAGGCTTGACACATCCTGACTTCAGCTCCATACTTAATGCACAGATATGAGATTGATACTGATCTCTTTCTTAAAAAAAGAAAGCAAGTAAGTAGCTCACCTGGTAGAGCACATACTGCAAGGTTGAGGCCAAATCAGACCCAGGCCCTTTGCTGCATATCACCCCTCTCTCTCTCCCCTGCCTTTCTTGTCTTCTCTGCTTAAATTAAATCATTATTAAAATAATAGGAAGAAAGCTAATAAGTGCATTTAGTTAAATGTTGAACTATTTCATCCTGCTCGGTCATTGCTGCAAACAGCGGAGTCACAGTGCTCAACAAATACAATGGCCTGTTTTTCCTGGCCAATGGCCTGGCATTTCTGTTCTGTAATTTCTTGTTACTTCAGCTGACATATATACTGACATATCTGTCATAAGCTAAAATTGGCAGATAATATCAAGTGTGAGCCTTTATCACTGAAAGATCAGTCTTGCTACTTCGGCCACTGTCACTTAGCACAGTCTTAGGTGTGAAACAAACATTTGTTGTGCAAATGGTTGAGTTTGGTGTCTACGTTCTCAAGATGACCAACAGACTAGTCACCTAACAACTTAGTGTATTCCTGTAAGCACCAATCTCCTAACATCCCGTACATTTCTTTACTCCTCCATCTCCCTGTCTCATTCTATTTGTGTGTGTGTGTGTGTGTGTGTGTGTGTGCGCGCGCGCCTGTGCGTGCGCGTGTGCGTGTGTGTGTGAGAGACAGGATGACTCAGTTCCAGGGCCTTTCAGAAGCTTCAGGCTCGTTCCTGGCCTGCCCGAGTGTCACATTGATTTTTCCTAATGGTGGTCATGTGTGAGTCTTGCAGTTGCAAAGGCTTCAGCTAAGACGGCACTGCAATTTGTGTGTGTGTGTGGAAAACGAACCTCTGATTCGATTTACCTTTTTTCTGCTGAAGGAGTCCCATCTTAAAGCTTTCAAATAGATTATATATGTAAATGTTGTTTGAGTGTTTGTTTGAAATGACTAAAGTCTACATTTGCAGTTGATACGTTTTATAAGGTACTATATTGGGTTTGCTGATTTAACATTAGACTGGTGTTGCCCAGCAGCACACATAAGACATGTAGTAGGATGATGGTTTTACACAAGAGTTGAAGCATTAAAACTTAACTCGGTTGGACAGCTACAGACAATGGATTGTGGCATTACATTGACACTCCTGTTTAACAGGTTCTTGAGTCATTTGCTGGCACACCGCTTTAAGAGTTGTGTTTTGAATTGTGTCATAGAAGTGTTGTTAAGTCAATATGCAATTATATCGCAATTGTTATTGTCTACTATTAGTAATTGAACAAGATGAGTAGAAAGAGTACTTTTCACTGTGCTGTTCTCTTTAGTTAGAAATAGCATGTAAGACAGTGGTTCCTAACCTTCCGTCTGACTTGGACCCCTAAATGGATCTGACCTCTGATTGTCTGGACTTTAGTGTGGACTTGAGTTCAAACAAAGAGTGATTTTTAATAATTCAGCTTTAGTAACACACTGTTTTCTTTACTTTAATTATCTTAGGGCCCCTTAGATTTGTTTTGGGACCCCCATGCTGGGAACACCGCACTAAGATGATATGAATTTTATTTTGTTTATTTCCACAAGACTAATAAGAACAAGAATAATAATGAATGACCACAGTTTGTAGAAAAATGGTCTGTATTGTAATTGTAGCCGCAGGTGGGTGGCCTTGAAACAGTAGTGTGATGCAACAAACAAGTTGCCGTTTTCAACAACTGACTCATCTTTCAACAGAAGCCTGCTTTGGTGCCCTGTGACAAAACACTCACGTTTGCTACAGCTTAGCTGCAGTATGCAATAAGGTAGTGCTATGGAATTGTATGTCTTAATTTAAAAATTGGAACTAGTCCGATCACACCAACACTCTAATGCTCAGTGTTTTTACAGATTATTAAGAGTGAGCTGGAGTGACAGCAAAGATAGCACTAGTTTTGAGTCAAATACTGTTTGGTATTAGGATGTTTCTGTTCAGGGCAGCAGTCCTTCCTGCACAATATGTTTATACTGGAGGTCTTTTGGCTTATAGTAGGGTCTGGCTGACACACACGCACGCACACATGTACACACACAGAAGGCGGAAGTGACCTAGTTTTCCTAAATGGTACCAACTGTTGAGGTCTTCTAGAAATGGACAGAATTACTTTGAGGTCACCCAATAAAGGACCTGACAAGTTAGATGTTGAGCATTACCCCATAGACTACATTAATCTCATTCCGGTCGTTTAGATAGAGCAAGTTGTATGTAAGCCAGATGCTAGTCTGGAGAACTTTTAAGCTTCTGAGAGTGGGAGGGCTCACTGAGGATCATTGACTGACTCTCCGTGGCCAGCCTAAAAATGGAAGAAAGTAATCTGAAATCAGCAATTTTGCTGTGAGATCTGATCTGAAACAGATCCGAGAAAGGACCTGAACCACGAAGCCTTTCACGCCCTAAAAGTCTTTGTTTGTGTCTCAGTCACAGGACAGGAAGGTCAATTTCTCCACAGCCCTCTATGTCTGTCTGTATCTGTGTCTCTTCTCTAGTCTGCTGTCTGTCTGGATTGGACCTACCCTGATGAGGGGAATTTTCCTGGGAAAGTCATATGGAAAGAAAAAAACAGAGCCTTAATAGCAAAAGCATGTTCCATTCTATTTCTCTCCCTTTGTGTGTGTGTGTGTGTGTGTGTGTGTATGTGTGTGTGTGTGTGCGTGCATTTTATGAGTTGAGCTCCTTTCTAGCACACTGAAGGCATTGTGTTTTTCCTCTCTGATCATCAGAAGAGCAGGACTCTCTGGAAATCAGGGCTTCCTGTGCATACTGGGGTGAGGCAGGGGGATCTGGAAAGGAGGGAGGCAGGGAGAAAGAGGATGAGGGGGAGAAAGAGAGAGAGAGCCAGGTGGCGGTCACCTCTAGGTTAGATGATGAGCTGGTTCACAGCTTTAATGAACTCAGAATCATGTGTGTAGCTTGGCTCTCTGGTCACAATTCTGTAATAACTAGGGATGCACAGATCCGATACTTATATTGGATATCGGTGACAAGAGAGCCAAGCTATGGGGCCAATCTGTTCAATTTAATTACGTGCCTACGCTATGCGTCAGCAATGCACCAGTAGGAAAGCTAACATAGCATGGAGGGAGGGAGCTAAAAACAAGGGTTCAGCAGTTTGGAGGTATTTCACGCTTGATCAAGCCTTAAAAATAAAATGATTCCTAGTCTCTTCCTCACAGTGAGGAATACAGCTTATTCATTTCATCCTGGTTTTGGATCGGTACTGCCAATTTGTCTGATAACCAAAGGGTATTGGTATCGACTGAAAAAGTCAGATTGGCGCATCCCTAGTAATAACCAAATATAAAGAATAAATCTGGTAATATTCTGCAATTTTCTTATTGCCAACAAATTCCATGGAAAACAACAAAACAAATCCACCAATAAATGTATCCTACTAATAAGTATTGTCTGTATATCCAAGGCCTGATATAGGTTATTCCTCTTAGCTGTAGACCCACATTGTTGTCCAAAAACCTTCAACGATCCACACCATAGCACCGGATGACACGTTCCTTCATTAGCATAAACATGGGCACTGTAGTTTATTGTGAGTCAGTTCCACATACACTGTTCTGCTGTTGTAAATACCCTCTTGTGCTCCAAATCTGCAGCTGAACATAGTCTCCAACAAATACACTATTATCTCCTGTTCAAGAAATGTTGGAGATATATAGGCCTAGTTTCGACAAAGTCTATAGTACGTTTTTAGATGATCATCAGTCCCCGCTTGCAGCTGCATTTCTGCACACTTTGACATCTTTGACAACGAAATCAACTGCCTGTCTCAAATCTCTGGAAGTTCATTTCTATACCACGGTGAAATGAAAACCAGCAGAAATCAATCTAAAAACTGATATGCTATGGTGTAGAAGATGGTCAGCAGAAATGTGACCTACATGTGATTTGCAAGATTGCGTATGACTTTTCATCCTGGGTATCTTTCAGCCAAGTTTAGTCCACCGAATCACCACACACACACTCCAGCATTCACATTCACTCACCTGATGGAGCCATAAACCATGTTGTAAATGTCTTTCTTGTCTGCCTGATTGCAGCCCACAAAGGCAGCCTGTGTTAAATTCTCCGTGCTCTCTCCCCCTCACCATGCTCTGCCCTTCTGTTGTCATTAACCATTGTCTCTCGCTCTCTCCTTTTCCTCTTCCTTCCTTTAAGCCTCTATGTTATTGTTCTGGAATAAATCGCACAGAGCACTAGATTTTGCTACTGAAACCCAACACTTATACGACTTGCTAAACATTCTTGACCTTCTTTTTTTAAAACTAAACGCTTTAGACTTCATGCTGGGTTACGCACAGACTCGCGGCCTGTCGGTCAGCAGGAAACTCTTCCATGCTCTGTTTTCCTCAGCTCTTTTCCACACCACCAGTCTTCGCCTGACACAGATTAAATCCCTTTTAAATGGCACTGCGGTTTGAACACTAATTTATTAGGCTTTACAAGAGAGTGAAAGTTGTATTATTTGCAGCCTTTCTGTAATGGATGCGTGCATTTCATGGTCACCATTCAGCAGTCCTGAGCCTATGATTTTTCTACTGTAATTTGGTGTTTTGATGAGCAAACATCTTCTTGTCACTCTAAATCTCAGCTCTTTTTATCACATCAATGCTGACTCGTGATATATAGCAAAAGAATCAGCTTTTCCTACATTGTCGATGAACCTCTGTGTTTTATTTGTGTAGATATGATTTTATAATGTCACACACTGTGATTTTATTGCCCATGTTTTCCCAAAACTTTCTGCCTTGCCTTGTGTGCTACAGTTCTTCTACCACTAGATGGCACTGCTATGTTATTCCTGTTCAATTCTTTATTCCACCCATCAGTTGAAAGAGGCAGGAGACCCTGGCCTTCACTGTAGTATGGAATTTAATATATCATCACTAAAATGTATTACAGATGGAGTGGTTCCCAATGTAGGGGTAGCAAAATAAATATTAGGGGAGATGATTAGAAGAAGAAAATTATTTCTGCAACATGAAATTTTGTTTATTTTTCAGACTTTTATGGTAAATAGTCTGTATTTGTAGAGCGCTTTTAAACTACATTCATACACTAAGCCTAAGTGCTCAGAATGGAAACTAACATTCGCACACTCTCACACAATTCGTGGTTAAGGACATTTCGACATGCAGCCTGGAGGAGCTGGGGATTGAACCGCAGATCTTCCGATTAACAGGCAACCCGCTCTACCTCCTGAGACACAGCCGTGATATGCAAGCAGTGATGAGAGGCCGTAAGCAGACATTGCTTTTTCTCAAGGGGGCTACAGGCCAAAAAAGTTTAGAACCACTCTCCTTTTATACCTGTATTCTTAAAGGTCTTTCTTAAACAGCTGCTGAAGAGGTTTTGTGTTCTCGGGTCATCATTACTGCTCGCAGTGCTGGTTTACCACCTCACTCTCACAGATCACGAGCTCAGTGGCCGAGCTGCTCTCATTCTGGGCGACATTGCTTCACACTGAAGGTCACCCTGGATAGAGCAGGCTGACTTCCCCTTGTCTCCTCTCCTTTCTTCTATTATAGTCTGCACTGCCCGTCAGCCATTTGTCATAGCTATATTGCTCAGCCTCTGTAATGACTTTGTGAAACAAGATAGCGCTGTTTTATGGGAGCAAGATCTGGACTTACCGCTTTAATGGCCACAGGGAAAACGACACGGTGAGATTATTTGCGTTTTTGACAGCAGTTGAGAATTCCTCCCCCCTTGTGATGTTAAGATGTGTCACCTAGATCCTTCCTTTATTTTAAACCATCACCCAGGGATTTAAACCTGCGAGTTTATATGGCCACAACACCGAGCCGCCCTCGCCCAGCATGCCTTGCACTAGCTACAGCTCTCATCACAGGACAGTCATAACACCCTGCGCCTAATGAGGAGATGAGAGCTACATCCACACAGATGGATCCTGTTCCTGTGGCCCGCTGTGGATTATCTTCCTCAAACAGTTATTTCAGACTTTCAGCATTTTCACCCTCGCCGAGGCCCTAATTCACTAACAAGCTCTTCATTAGATTTACATCGATCTTGAAAGGTCAAAATGTAATAAAACAACAAACTGCCTCAGGCTGCATGGCATCTGTGTTTTACTGCATGCATACGTGTCAGCTGATTCCCTGAAAAGCTTGTCTTCTGCTTTACATGCCTGAAGCTAAATTGTTCCTTCCAAAAACATTGTTGAAATATGAAACACATATGCTGTAGGTTGTTAAACTGCCATCTATCACCGTGCAAAGCTGAATGATGAGTCTCATTAAGATAGGACACACACACACATATATGTCGGCCTTATGCAGCATGACTCTGCTGCTCTGTCTGTTTGCATTCAGGAAGTGATAAACAAAAACAAAACAGCGCGCGTCATCTTTCTCTAATCTAGTGTGCCAGCAATACACTTATAGGTAAGGCATTCATAACCACAACAAGCGTCAACCCTATTATAATAAGTAGCTTGTGGGCTTGCTTCTCTAAATGACACTCAGTGAAGCATTGCATCATTGCTGTATCTTGTCCAGTGGAAGAAATATGAGCCCAGTGCTGCTCTCAGTTTCAGTGTTTGTGATAGCCGAGCTGTCGGAGGTATGAACGTGTTGACTCATTCACAACTAGAAGCTTTGGTTGTTTTGCATTCTGCCATTGCTCTCAATGTTCCTCTAGTGTATGTTTAAAATCACAAGCATGTCACTGCAACTGCCCCTTATAGGTAACTGTAACATAAAGGTTGTTGATAATATACTTTAAAAGTGCATGTTGCAGAATTTTATGTAAATTATTTCTTATCAGTTCTGTCTTGATGTACCAATACAGGCACTTGGGCTACACCATTCAAACAGATGTTGCTGGACAGATTCTATAGATTTCCCTCCGGAGGAATGTCTCCTAGTAAACACATCGAGAGTTAAATGGTGTTGGTTCTGGGAAGCGTTTATCATTTTTCACACTGCTCTTTTGGTTGTGCTTTATTTGCCAGTATGTGATCCATCATGTCACATCGCTGCTTGTGACTAATGCCCTTGAGTGTATCCCTGCCAGACATTCCCATCAGACTCGCACACACACATACTCAAACACACACGTATGCAGACCTTCGCCATACATCACCTGCTACCCCCTACACACCTTTTGCTCCTAATCATGACACAACACATGAAACTTGAGCTTGTAGTGTTGGTTGCAGGTGGTCTGCATCAAAGCTAAAAATGGAAAAAAAATGAAGTGGAAATGATTTGTAGTTTATGTTTCTGTGTTAGAAAGAAGTTTCTCTGCATGTTTGCCTTCTATTGATGCCGGGCTGGGTGAAGCTAGCCACACTGCATCATCACCCTCGCTCTATTTCTTTGACCTCACATACCTCCTATTTTTATTTAATTTCATGCCAACTTTTTCCTCATTTGAACTATTTATTTTCACTCTCTCCATTTCTCTTTCTATCTGTGCTGCACAGTAATCTCTACTGAGCCGTGCATAATCACAGACCATCTGGGCGCTGTAGGGAGAGATGAGCCTGCAGCTCATCAGATGACCAAACCCGCCGTATGGGTGGACACACACTCCTGCTCACGCTCACACACACATATACACAGTCACACCTTTAATAGTTACAAACCATCACAGGGATGTTCGCATCACACCTTTTAAGACCATACTCAAGGACATAAACAGCTTCCAAACAAAAAAACGCATCGCGCGTAACACAGTGGAAAGCAAATCACACCCTTTTTCAGCACCACATAATGATGTTCCACAAGCAGAATGCTGCAGGAAAAAAAATAGAAATTGTATTAACTCGGCCTCCAAAACCAACAAATGTATGAAAATGTGAGTGGTTAATCATTTTGGATTGTCCAGACACTCTTAGCTTTACACAGAATATAATAATCTGACCACCAGACCGCAATCCAATTCAAATAACTTGTCCACAGTATTAATTTTATGCTGTTTCTAATATTGCTTTACTGTCTCCTGAATTCCCTGCTCATCTTCTCAGAGGGGCTGCACAAGAGCTCATAGAGGTCATTACTGAAATGCTGACTACTGGTTCACTCTAAAACATTCCCTTCTGGTTTGATAATGATGAAAGACAGATCATACAACAACAGGGTTTGAGACCCTTGTAATTATATTATAATTATTCCACCGAGTTTTATGTTTTCAGTCGGAGCGCATCAGCAAAGCCACTCCCTACGAGGGTGTAATGAATTAAAGCCAAAGAAGAAGTTAAACACCAGCAGCACCCACAGTATCAAAGCTGTCTGTTGATAACTGATGGTATTGGTAGATGTCTGTTGTATATATAAATGTCCACATGTCTTGTTTGGGGCATTGGGCAGATGGAGGATGGATACATGAAAAATAAATTACTCTGATAATCTTAGGCATCAGTCAGCTTCTGGTATTTTTGGCATCCAGTATTATTTGTTTCATAGTTCACTATGAGAGGACCCATGGGACTGGATAGTGACCAAGTCAAATAAAGTCAAAGTACCTGCTTGGTTTGGGCAATATGGACATAATCCTATCTTACTGTAGCAGTAATTTCATATTTGAATAGCAATATTATATTATATATATATATGATATACACTTATTTTTCTTTTTTGTTAATGCAAATCTTAAATTACTAATATTGCTGTAAGCTTATTGATTTGTCACATTGCCTGCCTAAATGTACACTATTAGAGATAGTCGTAGTGATATTAATATTTACCTCGTAAAAACAGTATAGCAAAATCTGTACTGTCCAGCACTAGTAACTGCAAAGTTATTCTTCCAAAAAAAGTTGGTTGTTGCAACAATTAGTATTTCAGTTTAGGAAGAATTTCTCTTTCAGGATCTGTTTTTTTTTTGTTTTTGTTTTTTTAGTTCCATGACTTTGTTTTGCTCTTTAGTGACAAAGAAACCCCCCACCCCAAGTGAATCTGTTCTCATATTCTGCTCTGCACCCAACCTATCCACCATGCCCTTGGGCCAGGCACCTAGTCAGCAGCAGTCACAGCATGGGACCTGTGTAGAGATACAGTTTCCAGATCTCACCACCACCAGCCAGCACTGCTCTAGCAGAATAGGAACAGCAGGTCTAGTGCAACACTTTTCTGTCAGAGTGGTAACATAGATACATGGATTATGCTAGGCCCCAGCCTCTTTGTAATTCAGATAAGACCTCTCTACTCCAGCAGATAGGTTTAAATATTAATAATGAATTAAAAGAGTCTCCTCTGGGTGAAATATTAATGAGTTCTTCTTAAAAGAGAGGCGTTGACTCCTGAGAGAGGGAGGATGGCTGTGTGCTTGTTAGAATGATTTAAAGCATCACTTTGATTTCTTAAGGTTAAGGTGAAGGTGGCTGTCGGGGGCAATATCTGAGCAGGCAGATTTTTGGGAATGGCCATTAAAGATGCTTTTATTAAAGGATAAACGAGACATACCAATTAAACCGGACACATAAGAACACCTGTCTTCATTCGTAACTATAATCTAACCATATTTCCTTCTAAAAGCTCTAAGTGATCCCTGTATTGAATCTTTGTGAATGCAATTCCCCTCGGAGAAAGCTGATCCGCGGGCTCAGTGAGTCAACATGAATGTGTGTCACTAACAGTGGAAGACTCCAGCTGCGTTAACAGTGTCCTTCTTTGACCGTCTTCTGCTGAGGTTTGTCTGGATGTTGTGTCTTGTTGGCACCCCGGGACCTTCAGAGACCTATGCATGTAAAAGTTATTAATTTTCCCATCTTAAGCTTGTAGATATCTGTCTATTGTGTCTGTCTTTCTGTCTGTCTGTCTGTCTGTCTGTGTGTATGTATCTGTCTGTCAGCCTGAGCGTGAGTGTGTAGATTTATTATATATGCATGCATGGCTGTGTTGTCTTTCTGTGTGAGTGAGGGCTTTTTGGGAAAATCCTGGAGTTGGGTCAACATGCTGTGGAATGTGAATTGTCTCCATGACAACAGCCCAGTGTCCTCCTTCCGGCTTTCATCTGCAGAGTTCATGCCGAGGCAGCCAAATCAAGTGTGCTATGGCATCGGCTCACTGATTGATCTGATATATTTAAAAGAAAAAAGGGAAAAAAAACTTATTTATCTATGCAGATTTTTGTACCAGGTCCCATCTGACTCTAACTGGGCTAAGTCCTCAGTGTCACTGCAGTAGGCCAGGACTTGATAAAGAGAAAAAAAATGTGTGTTTGTGCAGATGAAATCCAGCACAGTCCTTTGAAAGCCTGTTGACAGGACTTTGGCAGGCATTCAAACGACATTGATGCAGTGTTTCGCGTATTGTTAACAGCACTGATGTGTATCTCTCTGCATTTGTTGCAGAGCAGTGGAGTCTCGGCGGGTGGTGAACCATGGCATCGTATGCTTCAGTTTCTGGACAGTATAATGCATAGACTGAAGGGTAAACATAGACACAAGATTTTTTGGCCCTGTCTCATTGTCTGACCGAAACATCTTTTTTTTTCTGATAAAAAAAATGAGAAAATAAGTGATATTTTCTATCCCTTTGGAACTGTCTGACATGTTGGAAGGGAGTGTGTGTGTAGTTGATGATCCCATTGGGAAGATGTGTGACAGATGCCCTCCTTAGGTCGGTTGAGTGAGGAAGATTTGGGCTAGTTAGTGTTCAATATTGCAGTGGGTTTGTGTGTGACACACTGAATAATCACACAAAGTTTCTTCTGTGCGGACAGATGGAAAGAGATCATTGTTGTAATTAGTGAGAGTGGTAAAGGGTGAAGGGCAGTAGAACCGTGCCAGCTTGCATTGCCTCTGTTTATCTCTAGTCCCTGTCAGGGACTGCATCTCTTTCTCCGTGGGCTCATTCCAGGCTATAACATGGAAATCAAAGTTTCCAGTTGCCCCCTTTTAAAGCAGAGTTCTTCTTTGAGCAGCGATCTCCACCTTACGTAAGCTAAAAAGAGGTAACAAGATGGCGAGAGGTTCAGCATTCCTCCGTAACCCACAGCTCACATTCCTCTCTTTGGTGTAAAGAGGGGGCACGAGCACCATGCCTCATTAGATAACCCACAAAGGCGAGGCCCTATTCTTATTTGAAATTGGTTTTTCCCTCTTATTTGGATTGCCCTCCGGGGTGGCTGCAGCACTGATTCTATATCTCTTCTTTTCCTCATGTGAGAATATTACACCTCGGCGGGTCTGCTGGGTTGAGCAGCCAGCTTTATTGCCGTGGAGAGCCGCACCTGTTCCCCCAGTCCAGTGTGATGCATAATTCACTGTTGAGAATTTCAGCAAGAGGTGGCCTCTTGTGTGGATGTTGTTATTGTCGCAGCTTCAAGATGAGGACAAGAGGATCAATCGTGGGCCATTTTAACCCACTCCAAGCCACTCTCAGCTCGTCTCAAAATTTAAAGCTCCTGCGTTTCCTGAATCTAAATCGAACAGCCACCCATCCCCCCCTTTACATTCTCCCTCTCTTCCGCTCCTCTCTTCACACCCTGCTTAAAAAGCCCTGTTTCCTTTAGGAACTGGGGATATATCCAGCAGTGTTTCCATGGTTATTGGTGGCATTCGTCTGTGGGTTCATACCCGGTGTCGGGCAATGTCACCCTGTCTTTCAGGGCGATGTCACTCCCAAGTATTGAGTGGGAAGAGGGGGAACACCGAGAGATATGGACAGCAAAGGGGGGTTGTTTTAATTATATGTGCATATGAAGAGGGTTGGAGCAGCTTGGGCGCGTCATCCTGGCAGCTTTTGTGATCCACATGTCTGTGGGGGGACGTCGCACAGAGATACGAATGTACTCCACAGAGACTTGTGGTAAAGTGGCTCCCCAAGGGATACAGCAACATTTATTATTTAGACACATCAGAAATACAAATTATTTTTAGGGAGGAACTAGTGGTGAAATGATCAGTCGATTAGGCAGCTGACACAAAAACAACTCAGTAACAATTTTGATCATTGTTTGAGTTAACTAACAAGCATTCATGTGGTTTGGATTTGCTGACTATCTCTGTTTTTATATAATAATTTACAGATTAGAAATCCAAGTTATTTACAGGAAAGACTGACTGGTCAAGCAGCAGAAAAATAATCAGCAGCCATGTTGGTAATTGATTTTGTCATTTAAAAGAGAAAATAAAAGGCAAACATTTGCAAGTTTCTCCATCTTAAAATGCGAGTATTTGCTGCCATTCTGTCATCACCGTCAAATTGAAGGAAATTGTAATTGGGCATTTCTGATGTTTTACAGAATAAACAATTAATCGATAATGAGAATAATTAGTTTCAGGCTTAAAGAGATGTTTCTTTCCTCCAAAACTGTCCCTCCTCTCCAGTCCACTCATATCCTCTCACACACACTCATGCAACAACTACGCAGGCACACTCACTGATGCTTACACACACTTCCCCCATCTTTCATTCAGCCACTTCTTTTCCTCGCTCCCTCCTCCACTCTTCTCTCTCTCACTTAACTCTCCCTTCCACCCCCACCCCCCTTCCACCCCCACCCCCCAACCTTTCTCCCTCCCTCCTATGGGCCGTCATTAGTTTCCATGGTGACAGTTGGGCGGCATTATTGCCGGCTGAGATCTGCTCCTGGGTTCCTTTCAGAGTGGCGGCAGCGGAGGCATTGTTAGTCCGCTGCTCTGAATGGTGCGGGGATCAGGACGGGGAGAGCACAGGACAGGAGGAGCCCTTTTTTTTTGGGGCAGGGACAGTGCGTTTGTAGAGGGTGAGGGGAGGAGGAAGAGGGGAGGAGGAGGAGGGGAGGAGGAGGAGGGGAGAGAGAGAGAGAGAGAGAGAGAGAGAGAGAGAAGCAGCGTGGTGTTGGTTAGAGTTGATGAGGGAACAGGGGTAGTAGCGGTAGCAGATTCATGCTGTCTCCCTCAGAGCGCTACTAAAACATCCAGGCTCCTCAGACAGCCTGTTGGTGGCTCAGTGTTAGACTAGGTTGGACTCTGCTTTTTGTATTTATGCTTGTGTCGCACAGCAAGAGATGAAAGGATCTACAGAGATTTCAGACAGAGGGTGAAAACAGAGGAATCATCGAGGGCAGATGGCAAACTGAGTTTAGCTGGTGAGTTACTAATGGCGCTTCGTCGTCTCTAAATCTTAGAATTATATGTATATTTATGTGGGATTGAACATGTGGATATATGTGCACAAATATGTGTTCTGCCTTTGAATTATGTGTATTTCAGTTTGTGAACGTGTGTCTGTAGCAGGTGTTGCTGCTTTACAAAATGCATGTGTTTTCGTCCAAACTAAACCTCTGTCTGGGTTATGTTTGGGTGTGTGGGGTTGCAGCTGTCTCTTGAATGTGGGCTAATTCTCGCTGCCCTCTGAAATATACATGCCAGTCTGCATGTTTTATTGAGGACGTACATTGGGGGCAATTTTCTGCTGCCTTGATTCTTGGATTCCCTGCAGTGTGTTTTCAGGGAATTTCTGAGTGGGACAGCGGACGTGTGTTTTGGACCTAGTTTGTTTGGTTTTCTCTTTCATCTATTCTACAGTGGGTAAATGGGAGTGAGAGCTGAGCCCTGTGGCTCCTTGAACAAGTGATGTGTGGTCAGTAATGTAGTGAGCAGCGAACGGTGCCAATGTTTTTTCAGTTCATTACCCCTGTGCTGTCTCTTCGATAAAACAGCACTCAGACTCTTTTACTCAGGCAATTTTCAACTTTGAGTCGATACATGCTCACTAAAGGAGCAGCCATGGTGGTACTGAATATAAGTGACACAGTGATTACCACTACTAGCTCAATAATGTCATTACATGACTACCTGACCTCAAAGATGATTTAGAGCTTAACCGATTGCACAGCCACTACTGTATTTTGTCAGTTATTTAGTGCTGGTATGTTAATGTTTGTATTCAGTCTCTTAGGGATTTTTTTTGGCACACTATAATTTAGCTGACTAGGGAGTTGTCTTAAGGAGCGCGGAGTCTGAGTGTTTCCATGACGACAGGCAGCAGCTGTGTGAGCCGAGCTGAGTGTGTGGCAGACACTGTGGCATTGCCTAGAGACTGCGAGACTCAGTCTAATCAACGTCCTTTTGACCCAGATCAATGTAATGGTGCTTAGGCAAGCAGCCACTGGCTGCCAACATATATGCTGTAGTACGACGCTGGTGTTGTGCAGCTGTACAGCTGCTTACATTTCCTGGATCATTGCAGGCTTCACTGGCGTCAGAGTGGTCTGATCCTCTTAGATGGGTGGCATTATTATTGTAGAAACAGGCTTCTCATATATCAACATAATCATGTCCATTAGATGGATTTATTTTAAGTGTAATTAAAGTCTGTCCAAGCCTCTGCTGGTAGTGGATTCCTAATTTTGCTGTCCTTGAAGTGAGGCAATTTCACATATACATAAGATGGGCAAAATCATAGAAACACTGCATAGGAAAAAAGCTACACAGCCAAATTATTATAGGTGGTCAACAGTGCGTACTAACTTTACCAGTGTCTTACAATCATTAACTTTCATCTGAGTAAGCACTCCTAATTGTCAGTGCTCAAATTACTGATGCTTCGCTTCAACACGTGCAAAGTTCTTTCATTTGCTAAACAGTCCTAAAAACATAGACACCAGCAAAGAAGAATGGTAATGGTTGTCCAAAAGTATAATGTGAAAACTGAACTGAATCAGCACCTCCCTTACAGTCTCAACAAAAAAAAACTGTTCATCATGAGCTGTTTGTCAAGCCATAAACACCATATACTGGTATTTATGAAAAGGCTGCCATGTAGAAGCCGTCTGTACTCAAGGCCATCACACAACGACACACACAGTAACCTCGTGTGAAAGGCAAAATCCTAGAACCCCTGGGCAGTGGAAAAAGTGGTGAGTCGTGTTTCACCCTTTTTCCTACGTCTGGACAGGTTTAGTTTTAGAGAAAGCCAAAGGAAAGCATGTCTTTAACCCACAGTGTCCACAAGTATTTAATACAGGGGTAGGTCTGTGACTGAGGGTAGCAAGTCTATGGGAGTCATTAGTTACAACTATACTTCTGCATCTGTACACTTCCTTAAAAATGGGTCTTTTCTCTAAGCGAACGAAGACTATGTAAAGTTATTTCTATTAATGTGTCCTCCTCCTGTACGTATAAACTCATCAAAGTCACCCTTGTGGTTTTCATTTTCATTCCTTGGTTGAATCCAGAGGAAGGAAGTGCTTCATATTGGTCAGAGATGCTGGAGAACTTGTGGTGAAACTGACCAAGCCAACAGGAAAACACACAAACATGCAGATACCATGTTTTATAGTCACTCCTATTAGTGTACTCCGTCACCCTCATAATTATACCCACAACTTCCTCTTTACCCAGGACACCTGGGGATCTTCCTCTACTTAAAGCTGGTGATGGCATTTCCTGTTGTGCTGGCATGATAATTATAGAAATCATAAAAAGAAGGAAATGTCCATGATTAGAAAACGGTGGATCAGCAGTCGCTGCTGCCACTGTCTTAACCGGAAGAGACGGTGTGTGTTTTATGTGTCTTATCTTGCAGCCGTCTAAATACTGCACAGTTCCTGTCTGATATCACACTGTCAGTTTGAACTTTGGCATATATTCTTAAGGTTAGACAGTAAGAGGACACAGCATGTGTGTTTTCGTTTCTAGTATCATGTGTGTCTTGGCATCTTTGCGTGCATATGCCTTTGTGCATGTGTCCTTCAGATCTCCATTTGGTGTGGGCAGGCACTCAGAAAGTGTTAAGAGCTCTTTTGTCTCCAGCGAAGCATGTGTGTTGTCTTTGTAAAAGACTTTGGCATCAGACAGGCGGAAAAGACAAAAACACACGTTCACAAAAAACACTTCCCTCCTGGCAAATTCAATCCGAAGTAATATCTACCATCTTTACATATGACCTCCTTCAGGAGGAGAGGTCATCTGCCTCTAATTGCCCTCTCCTGTTTTAAAACCACTGCTCACTTCAAAAGCTTACACAGTTTCACTGTTGATGCTGGAACCGTCTGTAGTTGTGTCCCACTGCTCTGGTTGTGGTTTTCTGAAGCTCATTCAACAAAGGGCCATGATTTTAGCCAACGGTCACGTGAAAGACGATATGACCAAGGTAGATGAGACAACAAGCACAAGTGTAAATGACACTCATTGATTTTATTTCTTAAGGGTGTTTTGTTCTATGGCTTTTAGTTTGTCATTCCCTTTAAACCCAGAAGTACCTGACTGCACCGTCATCTGATGTCATGAATGTATAAAACGGTATTGATGATACAAAAAGGGAACTTGGAGCTCGTGGAGATGATAAAGGCTGAACCGGGAGGGGAGTGTAAATTGAGTTTCGCTTCAGTTGAAAGTGGCGACACAAAAAGTTTAATTAATTTGTGTTTTTCTAAGGATTATGTGTTTATTTTTATGTTTTAAGATAACTTTGTGTTGGTATTAGCCATGTAATCAAGTTAATGTAATTGCAGTCCTTTTGGAGTGAGAAAAAAAGGTTTATATTTATATGAATGAGATGTTTATGTTACAGCAAGCTTACCGTTGTATTATCATATTACAGTAAAGGTGGACCACCTCACCTGACGTTAAGACCGACTCAGCTAAGGCCAGAATAAATTATTGTACTTTAATGAAATAAAATTAACTATATGAGAAATTATAGCACACAACAAATTTAAATTAAATAAATATATCACGAGACTAGATGGGTAAGTTCCTGAGTCATCTCAAGAGAGATGACAGTGATGGATTGATCTCGTTGCACATTTGCTTCGTGGTAATTGATCAGAACAGCACAACACAAACTCAGTAAAGGCAAAAAGCTCAATCATAAATCTTACTTCTTTGGGTTTACTGCACTATAAAACTACATAGAGGATAGAGAATGTTTGACTGTTTAAAACTGGAATAAAATATCTCTACTACGACAACTACCCTTACTTTGATGAAATATGAATGCTTGGATCCAGAGATTAAAAGATTTGAACCAATTCATCATCATTTACGTAATTTTATCATGCAAGAAGGCCAAACATTACCCCCTTCCAGTTTCTCAAATGTGAGCATTTGCTGCTTTTCTTTGACTTGTGTGACAGCAAAATCTACATTTTATAGACCAATTGATTAATGGCTTAATTGAGAAAATAATCAGCGGATTCATCAATGATGAAAATAGTGGTATTTCCATAATTTGATCTAGGCCTATATATTTTAAGACTACAAAAGTGTGTTCAGGACTTACATGTTATGAAGTATATAATACATTGTAATGATAGTAGATTTTTTTCCCAATGGAGAAAATCTGCTATCTGTAAAATGTAGGCTGACACGGTCAGCTGGATTATAGCACAATCATGTTTAGCTTTTTTATTCAATCTCTTTAGTACAGATGCTGTAGCTCTGAAGACAATTTGCATGCAGCAGTAGGTCAGCATCTCTATTTCGGGTTTGAGCGACGAGACCAGCTTTGTGTGTAAGACACTGGCAGTCATGCTGTCTCCTGTGTGGGTACACTAACATGGCTCAGAGCACTGCAGTGCAGTACTGTTAGGGGAAACACTGGAGCCATTAGAGAGGAAATAGGAGCCTTTATTAGTCTGTCTAGTGTACACCTGGCTTCTATAACAGGCCTTTCCTTGTACAGTGATTTATGTGTGTTCATGACTCTTAGTATGTCCTGGCTCCTTGCTCTTATGTCCTAACTAATTCTGCCCTCCACAAGCCTCGAAAAGGTTTCAGTGATTTAGGTTTCTACTCAAGACTTGTTTTACACATAATGTTAATTTAGGCTTCTCTCTCATTGGCATTGAAAGGTATTCTCAGTTTTCAAAGTTGAGTGACTCATCTAATTGCAGCCCAGTGACACAAGTGTCAAACACTTTGTGCACAAGTTTAGACAGACTGACGGGCGCTGCTTGCCTCAGATGCTCCTTGCTGGAAAGCTCTAAATGCTGACGCTGCCATTCAGGAGCCAAGTGACATTTTGAAAATGATTCTGACGTCAAATAAGATGCGTTGGTGTTGAGTGCACAGTGACCTTTCTGTCTCTGTGCGTATGTTGGTAAGAGTCCAGTGTGGATCAGCACAGAGGAGCAGTGACAGGGGAGGAGACTCCCCTGATTCCTCACCCTCAACCTTTCTTTTTCACCAACCTAGGGCCTTAACATCTACACACCCTTTCTGGATTAGACCAACCAGACTGGACTAAACTGGACTGGAATGGGCAAAACGGTGACCTGTACTGGGCAGGGTTGTCCCGCTCTGGGACACTTTGACTGTCAGCAGCCTCATAGACACTCCCAGTCACATGCTGACATCCATCCTGCCTGGAGCAGATGCAGGGTGGTGCGTTGGGCACCCTTCCACCTCACCTAGTACTACCACGCAGTGCTGAGAATGGAGGCTGAGACAGGGGGCCACAGGACAGAAGAAGATATACTTTAGATAAACTTGCCGTTGTATATGACCAAATGTTTTGACAGACATACCCAACTTCTGTTCAATGCTGGAATATAGTTTGACACTAACCATTGCCAGTTTTCACTGTAACTAACCGGGAAACTGCCACTACATGAGCTTGACTAAACTGGCTAACCAGGCTAAGCTGATTAGCATGCTACACCTGATAGACAACTTTGCAATTTAGCAATTTTGATAGTTGATTAAGCTTTTGTCATTTATAAAGCAAAATGCAAAACATGCTCTCGTTCAAACAGTATTAAGTGTTTTTGTCTTTTTTTTAACATAAGTTGAATACAGTGGATTTGGGTTATGTACTGTATTTACATGAAACATTGGATTGTTTTAATCAAACAAATTACACATTGATTATTCAATCATTCAAATATTTAATTTTTGTTGCCCTACACACATAGACCCATGGAGCAATAAACACATTACTACTGGTAACCTGTCCTACCTCTAATTTTCCCATTTTCCTCTCATAGCAAAAAACAGGTGAAAATGTTCACTGGAAAAGCTGGATTCAGTGGACATGCTCTGCATTCACCACTTCCATCTGTTGTTCTGTTGGAGCAGAGTGGCTTTTCCAGAGGCTTTATTCTGTGGCCATGAGAGGTGTGATTTGGTTCCCTGTGAAATGTTCTCTCAGAATGGGTTGCTTTTTATTTTGGAAAGGGAATGATTTGGTCTGCCGTGTTTTTGGTAGCTGCTGACTTTACAGCGCGATATAAAGCGTTAGCAGATCACAATTTAATGGTAATAATCAACAATAATGACATTAGGTGTCAAAGTAATTTTCTGGTCTGTTCTGCAGATGGGTTTCTATAAAGTTAAGCGACCAGACCATATACATGTACATGTGTTAGTGTGTCTGTGCGTGCATATGGAGGTTGAGACACTGTACCCAAAGGCCTTTAATGTCTGTCATCAATCAGTCAGCAATTTAGTCATTCATGCAGTCAACCAACACGGCTGGTTTTTAACTGGTCCTGTCAAGCGATTGGTTTATCCCACCGATCAATATATGGTAAAGTAATCAATGTATTCACGCTTCAGAGACGCTTAGTCAGTATGAAGAGTGATCAAGCCTTGATCCAGAAGATTAAACTGCATAATCCTCATTACAATATGGCCTTCTTAAGACAGGGAATGATCGAAATTTGTTTTGAAAATGCTATATCAGGCTTTGGGTGCTGATGACTCATGGAGCAGACCTGTGTTTGTTAAGACCTCCCCCACCCCCAGTGGGAATGGAAAGAGCTGGAGTATTTGTTTTTTTTCCAGCACCAGTAGTTAAAATTCCCCTTGCCTACTGAAGGTGTGTTGAGTAAAATGGACACAGAGGATGAGAGGTACCTTCTGCTCAGCTCCGTTCTGAATGTGCAAAACGGTCAGTTGGGTTTTTACATTACACCGTGAAAGCAACCATGGAGAGTCGCTACATTTGGCTTCGGTAGTTTCTGGGACAGTTGGGCAGTCATCTCCAAAGGCAGGTTTGTAAACCCTCTTTTCTCCTGTGTGTGTGTTGCCCTAATTGCCAATCTGTGGCTGCTTCCTTTACATTAATGCTCTGGGCTACTGTGCTGCACTGCATCCAGACAAACAGAGGCTTAATTCTCAGCACTGTGCCTCATAAAAGTTGTGGTCGTTGGGGGAGGCTGTGAATTAGAGACACCAGTGTGCAGCCAAGTCACATGTCTGATGATGAATTTGAGTTTTTAATCATCCCTTTTGTCATGTCCTCACATCATTGTGTTACCCACTGTAAATTCTGAGTGTTCTTCCGTGACGTGCATTCGGCGTTTGACAGCTGAATTAAATGACTTTGAGTCACACTGTAGGAAAATATCTCAGGTCTGTGACTGTGCCGCGCCTTACCCCCTGATTGTCTTTTGCCCGAGGAATATATGTCTGCTGTTTCACCCATGTCATGTGCATTTCTACAGTATATTTATGTGGGTGTTTTACATTTATTAGCCATGGCTAAGTGCTGGGTGGTGTTTCTTCTTCCATGCTGTCTGATTTACTAATTTGTCAAGAAGTCTGCTTTGGTCAGAACTGTGCGTCTCCTGAAAAAAAAAGCAGATCTTTATAGCACATGATCTACCTACTATAGTAGTGATATAGATCAGCATGGTTGCCATGGCAATAGCCTCTTCTTCAGGATTTCTCTTGGCACAGTGAAGGAGAACTTGTTCGAGAGTGAATTGATTTAGTTTGGGACTCCGCTCTGATATTAACTTGTCACTCTTTGTTTATGTTTAGCTCTCTCCACTTGTTGACAGTTGCAGGGTATCATTTCAGGAACCAAAAGCAGATGGGCCTATTTCCCCCCCCACTGTATTTACAGCTTTGGCTGCTGTATGTTTGCTGACACAACTCCTCGCTGGCCGTGCCTCTATCATGTTTCAGACTTTCCAGCAAAACCACTTAACTGTACTTTTTTTATTCATTTGCATTGTCTGTTTGTTTTGTTTTGCATGTGAGTACTCTATGACTTTCTTTAATACTTTCCAGCCATCTGCTGCCTCCTCATTCTCGTTCCAACCTCTCAGGCTCTCCCTGTTTTATCCCCCTGAAATCGCATGGTCCTAATCTGTGGGAGCTGTGGAAATCCTCCCACTTAGTGTGGGAGACATGTCAGTGTGCCTGCTGTGCCCACTGACCTGATTTAGGGGGAGAGGACAGACCTAACAAGATGACTTACCTCCCCCTCCTTTGCCCCCAGCCCATGGGAAGCCATGATACCGGTGAAACTTCAGGCACCAATAATTCTTAAACAGCACAACAAATAGGATCTACAGAAGTGAAAGTGGAGGGTTTGACAATGAAAACGTGACTGGTTAAGATAACAGAGCGTGATAAGAAATGAATATAGAATTGTAATCTGAGGCCAGATGCTACTGTTCATGATTAGATAGCTGTTGATAAACCCTTTGGTGAAGTGGGAGTTGGAGCCCCGTTACCATGCATGGGAAATCTGCTGATTGTCAGATATTGAGGATCTGTTCTTCTGTATCTGGACTGCACATCCTGGAGCAGCTGCTGTTGTACTGACACCTAATATTTCCTCTTTCAGTGTGTGTATTTGGATAGATCAAAACACTAACCCCTGTAGGCTTCCAAAGTGTTAGGATTTGTCCCTTGCTACACTTGTCGGCTGCAGTCAGAACTTCTCAAACCACTCCAGCAGAATAATCCACTTCCAATCCACCTCTCCAATCTCCTGTGTTAGCCAAAATATAGCTAAATGTACAGCCCAGTACATTAGCGCTTGTTTAGTTTTGTGCGCTGTGTAGGGGCCTCTTAGATTTGGGAACCTGTTCTATTTCATATTTACGTTTTTGTAACAGTATCACTTAATTTCTCTGTCCCTAGGCCTGACAGCGCTGTGTACTTACTTAAAAAATATGTATGTATTTCTCTACATGTTTTAACCATTGGAATAATAACTGAAAAGTAGATCAAGGTCAGAGCACTCATTACTGTCTCCTGCTGCACAGGGAGGGAAGAGACAGGGTGAGGCAAGAGGATAGGAGGAGCGGATATGTAGTGGTAGATGACATGTTAAATCTAATGGTGGGGGCCAACCTCTCTGTCATCTCCACTGCCTTTGCTCTCTCCTAGCTGTAATTTTGTTTGTTCTCTCTTTTCTCTTCACCCTGCATTGTCTCCATTTGTCTCATCTTGTAAAAAAACAGTATTGAGCCATGCCCAATATGTGTGTGTGACGGAATGATTACAGCGAGTTTTGAGCCATCAGATGAGAGACTGCCTCTGTTTGACTCAGTCTTTCAGGGTAACAGACTAGAGGAAACTAGATCAATGTGGCTATGGATGTGGAGAGAGCTACAACATAGACACAGACAGAATGAGAGGAGCAGAACAGGTATATTGCAGGCAGAAACACTGAGAATTTTGATGGTGATATGGGAATAATGAGGTGTCATACTCAGAAAGAGTGTCATTGGGATTCTGCTAAATCTTGGTGGGTAATTGGGGGGGTAGTTGAAGTGATGGGAGCGGGATTGTCAGCCCAGCCTCACCATGGGCTGGTTTGCGGGTAGAATACTTGATTGACTGTGCTGTCTGACTGGGGAGACTCCTGAATCTGAGCATTCTGTCTCCCAGACATCACTGGGACGAGAGGACTGTACTCAGGGGATGATGTGTAATAAATGACTGAGGGGTTCACCTCAAGGTTGATGGTGACTGACAGCTAGCTAGGTTTATACATTTTTGTGTGTTTGAGTCTGCGTGTCTCTTGGGTGTTTGAGGAAAAGTAGAGAGGACAAGTGAAGGCTGTGTTTGGAATTATTTGAAATTGCTATATATTTATTTAGGGAAAAAAACTGATATTCAATGAAGAACCTACTTTTTTAAGCATGGCTGGGTATCAAACAGTAATACTAGTTTGGTGCTGACGTTCTAGCGCTATCAAAAGTATCAAAAGCTGTCAAGTGCTAAACGTGAGCACTGATTCATATCTTGTTAACTTATTCTTTGATCAGATCATTCCTAATTTAAATTAAAATCTTGCCAATTATGACTTTATTTAGGCAAAATTGTTGAGCGGCTGCTTGTTAATTTAATTTGTAAACTTTTCCCTCTTGTATTGGGCCTAAATAAGCAAAAAACACTCTACGCTTGCAGCTCTGTGGGGCTGTACAGGCTATATTTGTGAGGCACAGTGGTGCTTTGAGATCAGCATGCTAACATGCTCACAATGACAATGCTAATATACAGATTTTGTAGCAGGTATAAGCTAATGTTTACCATGTTAGTCATCTTAGTTTACGGTGTTAGCATGCAGACATTTGCTAACCAGTACTAAACAGAAAGTACAGCTAAGGCTGATGGGAATGTCATGAACTTTGTTCTAACTATTGGACAAGTTAAACTTTTCACCTAATGTGGCGCAAGATGGAAAGTTCAAGTCTTGAGGGGGCATATGAATGTCTGTCTGTACCAAACTTCATGTTGCAAGTTGTGAACCAACAAATGTTAACCTGCTGGTGGTGCTAGAGGAAAATGTTGTACAAATGTTGTACAAATTTTGAGCCAATCCCTCCAGTAGATATTTCATTCTGGACCAATCAATAAACTGATATCTATCCCTAGAGTCGATCACGATGCTAACTTGTCTAAAACAGGCTTTTGAAGAAACCATGTTTATGTTTCTCAATGCAAGGTGTAGAAAAAAGAATTGTTTTGGTATTGTACCAAAACTGAAGTGTGGTGTTGGCACTAATATCAGAACATTTGAAATGATACCCAGCCATGTTAAACAAAAACAGGCTACCTTAAGCCTCATAATTACAATTTTCTAAACAGTGCAAAATTATGTAGGGGGTTTTTCTTAAAAAATGGGGTTATGGGAGGAAGTTCTCACTGAAAAAAGGTGAAAATGCTGAAACACTCATACTTGCTGTTATGTAGTGACATAAGAGGGACATTCTTTAGGTTTTTCTCTTGTGACAGCAGTGTCACCAGAGATCTGTCGGAGCCATGTGCTTTTCACTCAAACAGAAAGAAAGAAGGCGATAGTGTCCTTGTCAAATACCTGAAAGTATCTGAATATTTCCGTGAGTAATGTACACAGCAGTACCTTTGCTATGTTTACAAATACACCGTAATGCAGTCTTTCAGGTTACATCCCAAAATATTTGCTATACTCAGTGGGTGCTGTTCATTCTGTTCTCTTCTGTGAGTGACTGAAGAGTTTGTTACATCACAGCCATGAGCAAACAGGTACAGGTTATTTGTTACCTGGTTCGCCTAGGAGATGTATCATGACTAATAGGGGCTGAAATTGTTTTAGCAGGGAAAGGTTGTCATGGTAACCCACAGTCTACAGGGTGCGGTAGTGATAATGTCCTCTAATTCCTGTCTAATTGTGCTATTCATCCTTCCCACAGTAACTGGAACTGAGCAGAGGAAATTAATGAGCTCGGATCAGTGCTCTCCTGTGTGTTTTCACAAAAGCATTCTTAAAATGACACAATTACAATATTAATCTCATCTCTTGGATCCCTCAGAGTCAAATCAATCCAAAATCAATGAGGTTAATGACTCATAGCTTCAAACATTGTTTTGGTTATTGTCAGTTTTGGGCAGAGTTGTGTAATGAATTGTGTGTCGTGCTCAAAGCTAGATGCCATGGTAAGAGGATGCTGGGATGATCAGGCTCCACACACATCAAATGCACGTCACTTTGGCCCCCGGGAGGAGGTACTTGGATCAGGTTTGGCAGGTGAAAGAACAGGTGCAGCTCCTTGAAAACACCTGGGAAAGGATAAGTGAGTGTGTGTGTGTGTGTGTGTGTGTGGGTGTGTTTGGGGCATAATGCAGCACTGAGCTTTGAAGGACTTTTTTAGGGTGTGTGTGTGGTTTGTTTGCAACAAAGACTAGTCTCAACTGCACACGAGGCAATTTGGCAAACTGGGAGGGCAGGATTTGTTTTGTTTTTGACTGGGTTGTGTGGGAGATTTTTCCGTTCACTTGTTCTTTGGACTTTGGATATGTGAAACTGAACAGTTGGAGGCAAGGTAGGGCTCTTTATTCACCTACTTTCTCGGAATATATTGTACAACTGAATAATTGTATTTTCTTTTCTATTCTGTAAGTATTATAAGCTTTAATGCTTAGATTCCTTTTTGATTTGAAACATTTTGAAGACCACTGTGACATGAATAATGTTAGAGATTTAATTTACTTTTATTTCACTGCGTATTTCTCTGGTGCTGGTGAAGGATGATATGTCGTGTGGTTTTATCCTTGGTTTGTGAGATCTGAATTAAGAAAAACTGTGAGTGTCAGCTCCTCCGTCTGCTGTGTCGTCAAGTTCCTGTTTTGTGTCAGGCAGTTTGTCACGAGGCCACTTTTTTCTCTCAGGTAACCAAGGCTGCATCGAGTTTCCATAGTCACCAGCCCCTATGCTTCCGTCTTCCAACGCTGTTTGTTTTTCCCAGGAGCGACCCCAGCCAGTCTTGGGTCATTGAGTTCTTCACTAGGCAGTCGTTTGGCCAAAGGACATGTATGTTGATCAAAGGTCAAGCTTTTCCTGTGACTCATCCCACGAGTCATCGCTGATTAAGAGATGGTTTTAGCAGAAATCACAGCGGGAGGCTCACAGTATTTCTGTTTCCAGGGACCCAATTCAAGGATAGTCAGAGTGAATATAAAACCTAACCTATTGTAGGATTTGTGGTCCTTAAACACAATTTCACATTTTTTTCATCTTTGTACTCTCTGGAGTTGAGAGCGCTGTTTACCAGCCTCATCTTTTCCCCCTGCCTGCTCTTATTCCGCTGTGGTGCAGAGAACCTGCAGTGTGCCACATGGGGCAGGCAGCGTTACAGGACCCATTACTGACTGATTTCTCTCCTTCCACTGCCTGCAGCATGGCTGAAAAACACCAAATTAGATGTGCCAGGGCTCTGGCAGGTTTTCGTGCAATTTAGGGCTGTAATCCAGTTGAGAAAGGGTTGGGGTGACTACACTGAATCCATCAGCCTGAAGGAACAGAGATGTGTGGCTGTAGTTTGCTTGGTTATTTACATAATCTATTGAGGGACATGGACAGACACAGAAAAAGAACTAAAATGGCCAAAATAACAGACTGCCATGGAATCCACAATGAGTGCTTCTAGAGCACACACAGTAGACAAGAAGGGACACTCACATTGTTACAAGAGATGGATTTCATTTCCCGTGACTGGATTCTAATAACTTGTATCTGCAGCTGACTGTTAAGGCTACTGCCATAGTCATCATATTCTATGCTGTATTTTGTCTCCCTGTCTGTTAAGTATCCATTGCATTGTGTATACTATAGGGCATATCATTTTCAGTTTTTTATTTTACCCCCACAAATCTTGGATGTTAACAGTGTTTAATTTGAACATAAAAAAAATGGGTGACAATCAAATAAACCATTCATAATCGAAAAATCAAAAAAATATTTGTGGCTTGATTTGTCATCTACAGAAAAGTAGATGAATTTTGGTGCAGAATCAGAATCTCAACACCGCATCCGCAGCTGAAAATAGTCACACGTTTTACCCCAGTTTGAGTAAAATTTACTAAAAACCTGCCTGTGACTTCAGTGTCTTGGTTCACTTTCACCACTCTTACAGCATCAGTTGGTTTTTGTCTTTTCATGGGATTTGTGACAATAATGAACATCTAGAATGTCGCCAGCCATATACTTCAAACCAAACTGCTTCTTTAAATTGTGTATTTTTAGGTATAAATCCATAAAGACCAGAACAAGCTGGTTCTTCCAAAGACAATAACAGTCAGACTGATCAAACCAAAATCAGGCGTTCCAAAAGGACTCAGGCTCAGAGTTAGAAACACTTTATTGTCCAAAAAAAAATGGTCTTTGATGTGGCTTACACACAATCGCTCACTCACACACAGTCTATTTACAGACAGTGTCCAGAGAAGATTATGTGTAGTCAATCAGATACAGGCCTATCCGAGCGCGTGAGAGAAACCAATATGCAGCCTCTGCAACTCTCTCTGCTGCCTCAGGCCGGGTGTCAGGATCGATGCTGCAGACATTCTCTTCTCCTTTCTGACCTCCATGCTCTCTGTCTGAGGGCGACATCCTGAAAACACACACTGAGCTCAAGGTCATTCACCTACAGTAGTATCCCTGCACACCACTGCATCGTTGTTGCCAGATTACGTTGGATTGTGGAATGTATGTTTAGATGAATCTCATTATATTGATTGCTACTTAATATTGTCTTTCTTTGTGTCTCTTTTCTCCAGACCTTCCTGCCTCCTCTCTGCAGTACCAGTGTGTATCTGTGGACTATCTGTGTTCTCCACGGCTGGTAAAGAAAGGTCCGACTCCCAGACAATGTCACGACAGGCCTGCCATCAAACCCCGGCCCCAGCCCTCCACCTCACCCAGACCGCAAACTGTACAGAAACCTCAAGGTAAAATACTGGGACACAGTGTGGCCCCTTCAAGGCTAGTTTTGACATTGAGGCTGTCATTATAACTGAAAGGTACGGCAGGATCAGACAGCTGCTATTGAGCTGTCATTTTTTCTGCTCTGACAAACAGTCTTTTATAACATGTTACATGTCGGCTGTCTGGCCTCACTCTGTCACTCACACAGCTCAGTAGGTCACCTCTGCAAGAGCTGCTGGTGTAAAGTGGGCCAGTGGCTCCCAAGTGTTTAGGTTTGGGTATCATATGCAGAATGCTAAATATGAACAACATGTGTTATGTTGTGGGAATTAGTGTGAAACATTGTAGGACATCACACCACAGACTTGGCCCCAATATTTAAGTGGCTCACAACTGTACAAAGTTTAGAGGATTATTGGAAGAATGATCATCCCTCATTATTTATATCATGATTAGCATCTTAACACAGTTTTGTCACAAATAAAGGAAAAAAACAGCCTAATTGATTATTATTCTCCATAAAATTGTCAAGAATTCTAATAATACCCAGAGCCCAAGGTGACATCTTCTTACAGTCCAAAACCCAAAGATATCCAATTTAGAATGATATAAAACATAGAAAAGCAGCAAATCCTCATATTGGAGGAGCTGGAACTAGAGAATATTTGAAATGTTTGTTTGAAAAGTGCCTGAAACAATTAATCGATATTGTGGCAATCCGCCATTAAAATTATTTTCCATTGACTAAAAACTTTCACTTCACACACCCAGTCACACCTCCATTACTGACGACTAACATTCCGTCATTCACCGGAGTTTTCGGCCCCTTTTCCCTTTTTAAAAAGAGTGACGAGTTTTCGAAATGGCGGCACTTACCACTACACCATTGGAGAAGATTCACATAATTGTCATGCTTTCTCTACACACTGATTCAGGTTTTTGTAGTTCCAATGATTGCAACTTTCAGTGCATCCAGATAGTTCCTGGCCAGCCAATGTCATCTGCTCTCTCAGGATGAGTTACTTGTAGAATAGAAGTGCTTGAAAAAAACATCTATCTAAAGGTATAGCGAAATGAACAACCAGTAATTAAAACATTTAAATGAAAGTATTCTGTTAAATCGGATATACAGCAGCTCTATCAAAATGGACTATCTTAAAATGTGCTTTAAAAAATGAAACAAATTATATCAAGTCTTTATCCACTGGGCAGAAACAGTTACCTTATTTTTAGGCACAATTCTAATAATGGAAGAACAATTTAATACTTTCCCACCGGACAGGAGGAACTTCCTCTCCTAAGCCTTTTTATTCCACTTGTCGCTAATCCTGAGAGAGTAGTAACTCAGAAACAGGGATCTTTTAGGGGGGCAGGAAGTAAAAATTGGACCTAAGTTCCTCCTGTTGCAATACAGGTACTGTAATGTAAGTTCCTGAGCCCTTAAAAAGTTTCCTAGATATGCATCTGCATTCAGAAAATGTTGAAGCATTTAACTACATGACAAAAGGACTGTGATGCCATGTTTACATGTCCCTTTGTCCCCTATGATGACACCACAGTTTTTTCTCTTTAGACACATGTTGTACATCACTTTGATTAGCCAGTCCTGATAACGTTCATAATAGTACTAAAAAATGTAACACAGCCAGTTGATTCACTGAAGATTAATGTCTGATTGATAATCAATTAATTGCTTAAATCATTTTTAAAGTAAAAAGTAAGAGCATTTGTTTGCTTTCTATCATTTCATATAATTGAATTGTTTCTTTTTTTGGCCATACAAAACAAGTCCTGTCGTTTGCAAAGAAAGTTCTACTCAACCTTTTATCGGTGACACACACACAGACACAGAGGAAGTGCTGAAATTAACAACTGTAAAATCATCATCACGCTTCCTTTTTTCAGACATTTGGGTTTCCGAAAATTAAATATATGCAAACTCGTCTGTGAAATCGTAAGCCCATGGCGTGCAGACATGCATCAGGGCAGTGTGCATACTAAAGACAGCTTTGTCATTTCTTTGTGTGTGCTTATTTTTTTTTTGTCGAACTGGGACCGCAGTGACTTACACACACACACACACACACTCTTCTCAGCATCCTGTTCTGAAATAAGGAAGTTGGTAGAAAACTGAAGCTCAGTGTTGGTCTCGCTCTGCGCCGCTACTATATGTCACTATTTGGATAGTATCTATTTCCCTGTCTTGAGGTTGATTTTTTTTGTACGAAAAAGCAAACAGGTTTCACACATGGACTCAGCCATGGAGGTTTTTTCACTCGGATTTATACGCGTTACATGACTGTTTTTGTTAATCTCTGCAGCCTCATGTTTGTCTCTTGCTCTGCTGTTCTTGCCTCGTCTGGATTTCTGCATCTGTAGTGCCCCCTAAACCTGCGCACCTGCTCGCCCTTGGGCAAGACAAGAAACCCAAGAGGATCCCTCCAGCGCCCTCCAGGCCTCTGCCAGCTCCCCCTCCTCCACCTAAACCAAAACCCAGTCTAACCTCCCCTTGTTCAGGAGCACAGCCACAGAGAGAGGCCCAGAAGGTGGGGCTCCTCATCGAGAGGTTTGAGAACTCAAGGTAAGGCCTTTCGGGAGGAGATGTCATCAGAAATCTTGCTTGTCATTCCCGTCAGATTCATATTTTGATCTGTAATGGTTGGGGTATGTGGGGATGTGTGTGTCGACGTACAAAGAGTTTCATGTTGTTGACTTGTTTCTCAGGTGCTCTGGTTGAATTTTGTCGCTTGACAAAAAAAAATTTCATTTAAACAGGTGTGACAGTGTTTTTTATTTTCCCAGGGTCCCCATCCTGGGTGTGCTCCCACGGTCCCAGCTGCACCTGTGTCTGAAAATGGACACTGCATCTGACATCACTTCCTCCTGCGACCAGGACACCACGGCAAAGGTTGCAGGAGACTCCTCCCCTATGGACAAACTTGCACTTGGCACCTCCGAACGGACTGACGAGGTGTCTGAACTTTCCTGTTTGGCCTCTGTGCACATCGATGGCTCAGGTGACGCCACACTGGACGACTGTGGCGAGGAGGACATGACACACAGTGTTGGTTGCCTTGACGATACGGAGCGGGAGGGAGACTCCTCCCATGAGCTCCTGGACAATCCGGACTCCTCGGAGCAGAACGGGAAGATTCCTAACCGGGACAGTGGCATTGACAGCCCATCTTGCGCTGCAGAAGGGGAGGTGTTCCCCAACGAGGATGCCATCGATGAGGAGGATCATTACGACAGTGTCACTGAAACTGAGAGTGTGTCCTGCTGCGTTACCCTGGGCAACAAGCGGGACTCGACGCAGGATGAGGACAGTGACTTGGATGAGGGGAGCAGTGGAGAAATACTCTCTCTGACAGACACACAGACTGGGTATCTGACAGATGCACACACAGAGGCGCACAAGGTGAGTACTTTGATCATCATAATTTTCATGAAATTTCACGGCATATTTAAATCAAGCACATCCTGCAATTTCAAAAGGTCCATTTCAGATAGCCAGACTGCCTTTCATGTAGTGGAAAAAGTAGCATGTGTCTATTATTATCTCAGCCTGGGTGAACAATTTCAAAGAATACCTCTGCATGAAACGTTAGACTCTGCTATAGCCAGGAACAAGTGACTGATTTGTATCTAAAAGCAGCTCTGCCATTACATAAAAGGAAAAATACCTGCCCACATGCTGTAACAGGAGCTTGTGATAAAATAGTCAGATATCTCCCCACAGCTGAGGTAAAGTTTCGGTTTTCTCTTGTCCTTCAGTTATTCTATTGATTGTAAACAACTAATACCTCAAACTAAGGTTGCAAATTCAGCGCATTTTCCTTAAGGAATAGTTTAACACGTAAACAATCAATAATCAATTAAGCATTTATAAGACGCATGTCTTTTTCTCAGTTTTATTTAAATAATTCTAGAGGTACATTAGTTGTGTGAAACAGTCATTCATGAAGCACAAACAATTTAAATCAACAGAATAATAAAACAATAAGGCTTCTAGCTAACACTGACATGATAGTTTGTTGGGAGGACAGTGTTACACTTGTGGTTTTCACTGCAACCACCAGGTGCTGACCTTTCAAGTAGTACAACATTGATGTTGTGCTGAAGCTGTATTTTAAAAAGGTGTCACATAATTTACATTGAGCATTGTCCTCTTTTACAGAAGATGAAACAATATGAAATGAGAGGAGAATTGAAAGACAACAACAGAAACTCAGGGCAGAGTGGTAGTAGATTTATATAGCATTGCTGTCACGGTTGGTAGCAGAAGACATCTTTCTCAGTAGTGTTTTACTGCTGTAAAACACACCCAAAGCTAACATGAATTACACATGACTACACGCACGCCTATGCTGACTGCCCACACCCCCACAGTCTTCTGGTGAAAGGTATCTCCGCTGTCCAGTGCTTCCTGATCCCAAACACTGCTGTGCAGAGGAAGGGTGTGCTGTTATGTCAGGGCTTCTGTGTCCGCATAAATGTTTGTGACACTACAGCTGACATGTTGATGGCTATATAATTGCAACCGCGTCACAGAGGATGTGGGTTTTCAGTGATGTGCATTGCAAGAAGATAAGAGACTAAAAAAATGCTTTCGCTGACTTTGTCAGTACCATCCACTTTGCAAACAATGAAACTCCACTCTTGTTCGCATAGTAATAGCTGCCAATGCTAGATATTCATACAGTGCATAATCTGTGGTGAAAGTTTCAGCCTGCTGTGTGTGTAAGTAAAAGAAAGCAAGTGTGTGTGTGTGCGTGTGTGCGTGCCTGCGCGTATTTATGTGGGAGACGGCTGTTGTGAAACATGCATTGTTACAATAGGCAAAAGTTTTTTCCGTGACCCTGGTGTGTGTTGTGTCACTGGGACTATATCAGCAACATTGTTTCTAATGTTTATTATTTTTTATGTCATCTTAGCTTCAACAAGTCATAGTGAGAGAGAGAGACTGATCTTCATTTTCACCACATCAGCTTAGAACATCAGTTTCATAGGTTACCAGTGACTAGAATAGTCTGACAGTTATCTGCTCAAAATACTGCTGACTTTTGTCTCAGCCATAGGCATTAAAGGGTAGGTCGGTGCAGACAAAGCCTGATATAGCTTATTTCTGAATACCTTAGAGCTTCATTGTGGTCCAAAAACTACTCATCATTGAGCCACACATTGGACTGGGTGACATGTTCCTTCATTACAATGAACTCTGTCGTTTATATTGAGTCCATCCTCCATAGGCCTTACTGCTGTTGTAAATACTAGAGCACCAATAAACAATTTACTCCTGTTTGAGTAATGCTTCCTAAAATCTACACAGCCAAGCTATTTTAGGAAACTGTTTAGCCTTTTATAATAAAAAAAACAAGACAAGAAGTGGGAAATGGTTTTGATTTATTTTATTTTTTTCAACAATGAACAAAAACTGTCCTTTCACATTTTGTAGGTATAGCATTGTTTAGTTAATAAATAATGGGCATTTTCACGGCATACACATACGACCTCTGCACTAACTGACCTTGTATTACTTTTACGCATTTCAGTAAGTAAGCACATGTTTGTAAATATTGACCCTATCATGCACCTTTCCCAAACATTGTCATTGTTTTCTGAACACTTCATTTATCCCATTTAAATATTATTTACAATATAGACCAGCAATAACAGAGTTAAGTAAAATATAAATTACAATAGTTAGATAATTGCAGACTCTCCATGTTTGGCATATACTGTTTATGCATTTAATTTACCAAAGGAGTGCATCATATTGCAGTATGAGTACATAGGTATAGGAGTATATTGCAAAGTATTTAATGATCAAGGCTACAAATAAATTTGACAAAGCAAAAATAAATAAATAAAATAAAATAATAATAAAAAAAGTAATATGTGTTTGGCATGCAGAATAGACAGTGGTCTACTCAAGGTCTACTCACGACATGTTTTATCTAAATTAACCATTTAAAGTGAACCACAGTTTCTCATCTTGAAGACACATCATGACCTCCTTAATCCAACAGCCCTTAAATAGTTGGCAAAATAGTTGGTGTTTTGGTGAATAATGTGTTGATGTGGAGCTTGTTTAAAAGGACCTGCCTGTTATAAATAAACCTATTCTCTTAGTGCATTGTAATGTGTATAGATTATTGCTTTGTTGTTTAAAGTATGATTTGTGGCTGTAATATCCAAACTAAAGGTGCCATCTGCCTTGAACTCTGTGGTTGGTGGATACTGAAGAACTGGAAGGTTTCTATAGTAACATGATGGAGAGTCTGTTTGCATGTTTATATTGTTTGTTTTCATGCCTCAGACGTAATCCTTTGTGTCTGTCTATTTCCCTCAGTGCTCAGAGGCTCAGAAGCTCCTAAACATAGCCAAAGAGCTTCTCCAGACTGAAGAGGCCTACGTCAAACGGCTCAACCTCCTTGACCAGGTAACGTTGCGCTTCTTTTTTTTCTTTTGCGTGTTTTTTGGATGCCTCTGGTCCAAATTTCAACTCCTAAATGTGCCAGTTGTCTTAGTGATTGAGATCAGGGCTGAGCTGGATTAAAACTGGCACTGTGATCCACTGGACAACAACCCTTCCTCTGTTGACTGGATTGCTCAGAGTAGTGTAAGCACGATCATGTGCGTGTGCGCGTGCATGTGTGCATGCATGTGTGTGTGAAAGAGAGAGAGTCTGTACATGTGTTTATATTTATACATGTGCAGCATAAATACAGCTTTGTCCCCACAAACCTGAGCATGTGCACTAACTGTGTGTCTACAAAGCAGCATATATTGGTGCGTGCGTGTGTGCGTGCGTGTGTGTTAACTACTTGTATGTAAATCCTGAGGATTAAAGATATGTGTTTCCTGACTCTTAGCTGGTTTTATAATTAGAAAGCTCTTTAAAAAAACAGTTTGGGCTCAATGATGTGACCCGCCTTTAGCTGTTTTGGAGGAGTCAGACTTTCAAATTCAACTAGGGGCAGCTGTTGTTCATGGGGTAGAGTGGTCGTCCACTTATCAGAAGGTTGCTGGTTTCATCCCCGGCTCCCCCAGTCAGCATATTGAAGTAACCTTGGGAAAGATACTGAACCCCAAACTGTGAATGTGTATTTTTGTTTCTGATGGCACCATAGCCTCTGCCATCAGTGGGTGAGTGATGTAGTGTAAAAGCGCTTTGTGTGGTTGGAAAGACTAGAAAGGTGCTATATAAGTACAAACCATTTACCAAATAATACTAAAAATAGTACTGTAAACAACACTCAAACATCATGGTCAAGTTCTTACACTTTTTTGTATAAATCCCTACTGACAAAGTGTATGAGATCATATCATGAGTGCCGATCAAGACGATTTACCTAATCAGTATTAGCAGTTTATCCAGAGTCAACGTGTTTGGAGCAGTTCCTTGTTTGATTTGATAAACAATCCAAAACCTAAAGATATTCAGTTTATTATCAGTGAAAACATTTAAGCAGCTGGAACACTTACATTTCGGTAATTTTTGCCTGAAAAAGGATTTAAACAATTACTCTGTTATCAGAATGATAACATGAATGAATGATAAATCACTTTTCTGTCAATGTATTCATTTCAGCTCTGTATCCAATGCAAGATCTTTTTCTTATCTTCTAACTGCTGTCTCCTGTAAAAACTTGTTTGAGACCCTGATTTCTGTCTTCTTTACTGTCACTGTTCATGGCCACTGTGCTCTGTTGGCTCTTTTGTTGTTTTGTAAATGGGTTGTTGTATTTAATTTCACCCTCTATTTCAGCCTCTATTCAAGTTCACCTGTGTTTGTGATGAGAATTTACTCCCGGTGGTTGAGTCTTCTTCCTCTTTGCTAAGTTCATGTGGTAGAGGAGATGCAGAGCTGCCCTATCACAGAGCAGCTATGGTTTATTTGCTGCTGAATGCAGAGAACCCTCCCAGTTAACTTCCTGTTTTTGTCTCACCATTTTCACATGACGCTTGCTTCCATGGAAACAATAGTGCCAATCTGACAGGGACGTGGAAGGTGTTTGAAGTGATGGGTGAAGCAATGTATCAGTGGAGTTGAGATGCATCATTATGTTTGATTTCGAAGCTGAACCAGAAATGTATAAGACTGCTACTGCCTGATTAGATTTTAATTCCCGCTGTTATTAAGTTGTAATAGTGCTAAAATGATTACTCAATTGATCTATTAGTCTGTTAGAATGATTGATGATCAATGAATCAATTAAATGGATTCTCCAGTGATTTAGCACTCCTATACTGTTGTGGGACACACAAGAGAAACTATTTAAGCAACCGTGGATGAGCCTTTAGTTCCTGGTGTGGGTCAAGCTCCAAAAACACTACATTTCCCACAATGCAACCAATAGCATCTTTCATTGGAGCTTCCCTGACACTCCTTTTAGCCTCCACACTTCCTGTTTGGAAAGCAGGCTTTCTGTTATAAATGTATCTCTAAGCTGAGTTAACTCTGATGACATCACTATGACATCATCAGGGTTGACAAAGCTCCTTTAGAGCTACAAAGGACATAAAACAACTGTTTTCACATGCTGAGTAGAGCTAACCATGACTAGTAAACAGATTTTGACTTGTAAACTTGGTGGAGGTCCCCTGTCAAGCAAAAATGCCAATGCCAAATTGCTGGTTCCAGCTTCTCAAGTTGCTGCTTTTCACTGTTTTATATAGTTGTAAGTTGATATCTTTTAGGTTTGGACTGTTGGTCAGACAAAACAAGTTATTGTAAGATGTTACATTGGGCTCTGTGTAATTGTGATGGCCACTTTTCATAATTCTATTATTAGTTTTTCATGATATATTTATCATGTCAGCAGTTTTTTTACCTTTAAAACTCAAAACTAAACTCCTAAAGTGGTGTATCTGTCAACTTTATATTTTGGCACATGAGCAGTTGTCATTTGAGGGTTTTTGGAAACAGCTGTTTTTTTCTCTGCAGGTATTTTGCACTAAGCTCACGGAGGCTGGAATCCCTCAGGATGTGATTACAGGAATCTTCTCCAACATCTCCTCTATCTACTGCTTCCATGACAAGTTCCTGCTCCCTGAGCTCAAGACACGCATCACTGGAGAATGGTGAGGAATAAACACTGCAGTTCAACGGCTTTCCAAAAGCTTCAGCTTGATGTTATTGTAGAGATGGTTTGGCTCGGTAGCGGTCAGTTATTCTGTTAGTGTCGGCTGTAAAGCTCAGACAGCTAGGCGGCACTGGAGGGCATTATTGTCAAGTTTTCAGTGGTGTCAGGTTGCTAGGTTGTGTGTTTTTTTTGTGCGTGTCAGAGTTGCAGAATATAGGCACAGTAAGCAGGAAATTTACCTCCAGGGTGTCAACATCAGCCACCCATAGATAATGACTCCTCTAGAGGGCTGTGTTTAGAGAAATCACATGTCAATTAATAGTCCCCCTCAGATAATTTTCAGGAACTCATTAAAATGCATTGGCTCAGACGGAGAGACTTAAAAACTGGTACATACATCCAAGAGACATCGACACAGCAAGTCAGAAAAGTGCACAGTAGGAAGAAAGTTCTTAAAAAGGATTCATTTTTGCAATTCCCCCATAATGTTCCTGAGATTAGACTCATTTTTTATGAGCTTTCATTTGTTTCTTACTTCTGAAGAGTTACATCAATGCTTCCTGTCTTATATATAACATTTGTTAGTCTCAAAATGAAATGTCAGGAGAAAAGATGAAATAGAGTCAGCTAGCTAAAGCAAACCTTTAATTACCAACCTTACTTCACTAAGTTGTAATCTGTAAGGAGATCTATTGTCCCAGCAGGTTTTGAGGATTTTCCCTAAGCTTAAACTCCTAGCATTTGCATCTATAACAACTGATTACATAAACAAGTAACTTTCAGCTTTCAACAAAGGCTTGTAAGATGTAATTGAACTTGTACTGAAAATATAGACAAGCCAAACTTGCCTTTAAAATGCTCAACCTTAAATGCAAGATACAGTAAGAATAATCAGCAAAATTTAAAACAATTGGGACTAGACTTTGATTATTGAATTTTCTGTTTTATGGACATCTTTTCTTCTGATCAGCTCCAGAGCAAAAAACTGTATATGAAATAAGGATGATTTAAAACAACAACTGTCTTGTCCATCGTACACAGTACAGTATCGTGTTTTTCCACATTGAAACAGTACATCATAACCATAGAATTACAATTGTCAATCAAGATTTTGCTCCCCTGCATCAAATAGTACTATATAACAGATATGAAGTTGTGAATTACTGAAAGAAAATAGCACCTACTGTAAGATATTTTTGTCCTTAAAAGGTTTTGGGACTTCACCCTTGCATTAATCCGTTTGTTTGTCGTGTTTGCTGTAGGGACTCCAACCCCCGTATCGGAGACATCCTCCAGAAGCTGGCTCCGTTCATGAAGATGTACGGAGAATATGTGAAGAACTTTGACCGAGCCATGGACTTGGTCAACACCTGGGCACAGCGGTCGTCACAGTTCAAGAGTGTTGTGCAGAATATACAGGTCTGTGTTTGTGTGCGTTGTCTCCTAATTAGATAGCTCCTTCGCTGTTTGTCCATTAATTCGCAGTATATTTCAAAAACATATCAACATTTCCTGTTAAACTACTTTTGACAATTGTTTTCTCATGCACAACTGCAAGTACTGAAAGAATCTGTTCACATGCATCCAGGGCTGGATTGGACAAAAAAATCAGCCCTGGAATTTTAGGCCGAGGCGGCCCACCAAAATCGGTCAGACACCCCTCACAATACACCATACAAGACTACAAGACAAGAATATATTTTAATAGATCTACTATTTTGAAAAAAATATTTGTAGATTAAATATTTGATAGGGGGGTTTGGAGGTCCGAGGGCGGCACGGTGGTGCAGTGGTTAGCACTGTCGCCTCACCGTGTCTGTGTGGGTTCTCTCTGGGTGCTTCGGCTTCCTCCCACCGTCCAAAGACATGCGGCCTAGGTTGATTGGTGACCCTAAATTGTCCTTAGGTGTGAGCGTGAGTGTGAGTGGTTGTTTGTCTATGTGTGGCCCTGCGATGGACTGGCGACCTGTCCAGGGTGTACCCTGCCTTTCGCCTGATGTCAGCTGGGATTGGCTCCAGCCCCAAGATTTTTAGCATTAAACACTTAATTTCCTGAATTGTGGAGACATTTTCTGCACCAATTTAAAAGGGAAGCACAAAATTCAGGTGGCAGGTGATAATTCACAATATACAAATATAATAAAATATAATGCAGTAATCAGTAGCTTATTATTATTTTTTGCTTAAGTTACTTTATTTGCACAACACAGAGCTTCTATATTTACACTGCATTGCAGTGCACTACACAGGGTACTGCAGCTGATGTTGAAGCTACTGCTACGGCAGCAGATGTTCAAGCTACTGCTACGGCAGCAACCAGATCGGTTGTTTTTGCGCATTTGGCGGCGTCTGTCTGAAGAATGTTTTTTTTTTTTTAATGGCCAGAAACAGAGAGCAGAGGGGGTGGGGGCTAGTAAGAGATGTGATTGGGTCAGCCCAATGTCAGTATAGAAAATTACCCAATGAACTGCTGTCCATGCTTTATGGGCCACTCGTTGGCCCGTTTTTTAAAAACAGTTATATAAATAAATAATGTATGTTACACCAACCCCAAAGGTGTGTCGGCCCACCGGGCATTTGCCAGGTATGCCAGATTACCAATCCAGCCCTGCATGTATCTAATGATTGTTTATCACTAGTATACTTAATACATAACCAGATTTTTCTTTTCTGTTGCTCAATTAATACATTTAGAAGATTGGAGTGTAGGTAGGGCCTCACTGAGCTCTACATTATAAAAATTGTTTTCACAATGAATCTGTTCAAATCGTTTTTGTGTTTGAACCATCAGAAACAGGATGTGTGTGGGAACCTGACGTTGCAGCACCACATGCTGGAGCCAGTCCAAAGGATTCCTCGCTACGAGCTCTTGCTCAAAGACTACCTGAAGAAGCTGCCTGAAGATGCTCTGGACAGAAAAGATGCAGAGAGTGAGATATTAAACCCGCTGTTTTTACTGTAACACACACACATGGCTCAGTCACAACTGATCAACTGCAGGTTGCAGAGAAGTCTTCCAGTTACAGTTTTCTGTCTTCCTGTCAACCTTTTTACCTTTGCCAGTAGAATATTTATATAATATTTAATTTGAACTTTTCACCTGTACTTGTTTTGTTCACCGAAGTGTGTGTTATGTCACATTTACTATAATATACTATTATGGTGTCATCGGTGTGTCTGTAAAGCAATTACCTCAGTCAGTCATTTTGCATATTAAATTAAATTGGAAAATAAGAAATGCCTACATTACAGTGCTCTCATTAAGATAAAGAGCAAATTTCTGAACTTGGTTGGACTAAATTTGTGCTGCCATTCAGCTTAAAGTGATGCAATAGTTAGATGTGGCATGAATACAAAAAAGAGGGGAAAACATGTCTACTCGAATTGATATTGCACAAATGAACATTTGTGGTTCTCCTGAGTTATATGGCTCCATGACTGTACAAGGGCAGGAGGAGATGTAGTAGAGAGCAGTGGGAGCCTGGAGGAAAATAAGTGAAACTGGAACTCCTGGTAGGCTTTTAAATGAAACTGTCTGAGCTGTCGTACACAGAGTCCATATCTGTTTAAACTGCAACAGCCACTTTTTTCACCCTGACTGTGAACAGTGGTGGTTTGTGCCTGAAAAACAGAAACTGCTAAACCCCTCCAGAGGTCAGAAGGAGCCAAAAATTCACTTCACTTTGTTGTATGTGAACACAGCCTGCTTGATAACACTAACCCTCTGTGGATATCACTGTTTTCTGTTCCACTGTTACTTTGCACAACTCAAAACCTTGTTTGGGTGCCAGTTGATGAGATTTAGCCTACATGATAGTATGATTCACTGTTCGGCTCCGTGATGCTAGATGTCATGATCGAGAGAAACTTAATATGTCAAAGGTTCCAGATTAGATTAGATTCCAGAAACTGACTTGCATCAGTCCTTGCTCATTCATCACGGATGAGAAAGGCCCACAGAATTTGGCTTAACTGACGTTTAAAATCTAAGTAGATCTTTTTCACACAATATTTGTAATGTTGGAAAATCCACCTTTATTAACATAAAACAGAATGTGTACAACAAAATAAATCAAATTAAATTAGGAGTTCCTCTTTAAGATAAACAGTCCTTATATTGTGTGGAGATGAGTACCTTTGCCTCAGTAATGCCCTCATTAAATGGTTAATTGAATCTATCTTAGTGATAATGGCAGAAAAATCTGCATCTCCAGTGCCTCTTGTTACACAGCCTGTTAGACAACTTCATTCCACCCTGATTCTTCAAATAGTGCTCTGTGTGTAGTTTTATATACTGCCTGGTGGAGATAGACTACACACTTAACGTCAGTGCGTCACTCTGTATGCCCAAAAAGTACATTTTGCATGATCTGATGTCCTCCCACATCCCTGTGTCCATTTACCTGAGCGTTAAAACTTCACCAATCCGTGTTGTTTGGAGTCTACTGAAGGGGTTCATCCACTCCAAGCTGAAAAGCAGTTTGTCACAGTTGTTTTGGCCTCATTTCCCGCGGCTGTGTCTCTTCTGTTTATGTAGGCCATGATTAAGATGTCTGACTCAGGTGCTCACATGCATTAGGACAGGGCTCTCTACTGGCTAAAAGCCAGCCTAATGTATACAGTGTGTTCAGTATAAAGCATTTGATCATGTTCAATTTGTATAATATAGCTAGTGCAACACTCCTGACAATCCTTATATTCCAGTGAGGCAAAGTGTGTGTGTGTGTGTGTGTGTGTGTGTGTGTGTGTATGTGTGTGTAGAAGAGAGCAGGGCAGTTTTACTCAAACAGCATTTTCTTGTTGTTAATTTTGGATTTTATGCAAACATGCTTACATTTGTACATGTGAATGCTTGTTACAGAGGCACTGGAGCTAATATCTACTGCAGCTAACCATTCAAATGCAGCTATCAGGAAAATGGTAAGACTTTGCTCAACACCATACTTCACTCTTCTGTTTCTTCTTTTGGTGTCACCTCTTTCTTAACTCTACAATAATCCTTTGCTGTCCCATTGAGCTTTAAAAAAACAGCTTATGTATTACCCAGTGAAAGAGTTGCTGATGCGGTTCTGTCAGTCAGCAACATTGCAAGTGTTAAGTCTGAGGGAGTGAACAAGTTGAATTAGTACAGACAGGAAGTTGCTGTTTCCTGCCTCGAGTTTCACAGCTTGAGCCTGACTGACTCTTTTTAACACTCATCCTCTTTCCTGTGTCTGGCCATGTTACTCGTATTTCTCACGTCCTTCAAACAATTTAAGCAGACAAGTGTGTTTTATGAATCAATAATGAAATAAAATACCTGCTTTCTGCCTTACTGGAAAACCCAACCAATGAATGACAGTCTCTGGCTTAGCTCCATCTGTCTTCTCACTCTAGTCTTTTCTGCTTCTGCTTTCCTCATCCTCCTGTTGTCTAATGGTTTCAGGAGAAGATGCACAAGCTGCTGGAGGTTTATGAGAGGCTTGGAGGAGAAGAGGACATAGTTAACCCAGCCAATGAGCTAATCAAAGAAGGACATATCAAGAAGATGTCAGCCAAAAATGGAACAGCACAAGACCGATACCTCTACTTGGTGAGAGGACTGACTAAGTGTTAAATGAAAGAAATATCAGACTGCTGGGGGATCACTGTGATTGTTCTTTTGTGTGACTGTTTTGTGTGACGTTTTGTGTGACATTTTTCTGTCTCTGATCTAGTTCAACAATATGGTGCTATACTGTGTGCCTAAACTCAGACTGATGGGACAGAAGTTCAGTGTCCGAGAGAGGATTGACATCGCTGGGATGGAGGTGCAGTTATGCTGTTTTTTTTCTGTTAGATGTCTTTTGTTTTCTCCTCTAGCATTTTAATTATTTATTCTGGTGGGTGCAAATGTCCTCTGTTTCTTGACCTCAGGTGCAGGAGAATGTGAAGCAGAACCTTCCTCACACGTTTGCCATCATCGGCAAGCAGCGTTCACTGGAGCTGCAAGCCAGGTAAAGACATTTCAATTGCCAGAGAAAACAACACTACAGACGCTGAACTAAAATTTGAGACTGTATAAAATAAATGAGATTTTATGTTAATATGAATACATAAAGTAAACTATATAAATGAACAATTCAATTGTGAAATGATTTAAGGAATTATTACAATTCAAGTAATTACTATGAAATGTTATTTTATTATTATTATTGTGTTAACAGAATTGCCTAAAAAGTACCTGGTGACACTCCTATTATGAAAAATGGAGTCACGTGTGACCTTAGAAAATGTGACATAAATTAAAAGTATTATTATTTTTTTTAATTGTATTTTGGTATGGTATTTTAACTTTTGAAAAACAGAAATTAAATTTCTATAATGAAATAAAAATTTACTCCAGTCTAGCAGGCTTACCAGCTGCAAATTAGCTATCTAGCTCCTATTGGCCTGTGTGTTTTTGCTCTTCAGAGTCTTTTTCAGTCAGAGAAACATATTTAAAATCAAAACACCCCAGAGGTAACTCTGAATTAACCAGTTAACTGCTGTCATTAATGCTGGCTCTTTACTTTGAGGCTGAGTGATAACCAGAGCTCACAAACCAGCTTGGCTAGTTAGCGGGCTAGGTAGGTAACGTTAGCATGTTCAATATGCTGAACAACTGCTACTGCCAGCTAGCTCCTGTTAGCTGTTACCAACTAGCTGCTATTGTAAATAGACAGACACAGTAACTAATATATTTTGCTTATCTTCACAATTCTGTACATGCTACCTACCTAGCCACAAACTAAACTGGTTTGTGAACTCGGGTTATAATTATTTATTTCAAAATATCTTATTTGAACACTTTGGAGCTTCATACATTCCATTGAGTGTGTAATTGCACTATTTGAGGTAATGTGAATAGTCCAAGCCATTTAATTGCGATTGTCTGTATTTTTTGTTAAGATAAATAATCATCATGTACTTTTATTTGTTTTACAGGACAGCTGAGGAGAAAGAAGACTGGATTCAGGCAAGGATCACACATGGTTGCATACATATACTAGTCGCACACCCACGCACATATGTGCACACTGTCTCTGTCTCTCAAGCACACTTGCAGCATTTTGGGCCTGTGCCTTTGGTTGTTCTGCTTTATTAGAGAATTAGGAATTAGCAAAGATTTCCTCCCCTCACTCATTAAGTATTATATTCTGTAATAAAGACCCTCGTTATTGTTCATTTAGCCCATTATAGCAGAGTAAAGCTGATTAAAACATTTTGAAAGCTGGAAGAGGAGGTGGGTGTACTACAGAGGGGGTTTGGGAGGTTTTACGTGTGTTTTGAGTCTATATGTAAGCATGAGAAAGGGGATGAGAGGGATCATTCTGAAAAGCGAAGGATAGTGGAATGTAAACTTGAAAGACTTTGGAAAAAGAAGGAAAGGTTTTTAAGCACTGCTAGCCTGGCACATCTGTGGACTCTTGACACTGGGCTTGAGGCTGTAGCCATAGGACCATGGTGCTTTTGGAGCTGTGATGTCAGAGCTGCTGTCATCCGCTTGGTGCGTGGTCAGGCGAGACAGCACACCACAGACGCTGTCTTTGTTCGCCAGTCAGGCACTTTAGTCACTTTAATCCTTTTAAGCTAAGTAACAGACTCTGTAGGATACATAACACAAGATTAGAGCATTTTACATCATGCTGTAATTTTGTAATTTAGCATATTTACTCTGCTTTTTGTCTCATGACAAAGCATAAATCCCTTCAGATGCAGAAGTGTCTGATCAATAATCTCTCTTCTTTTTGTTTTTCCCTCACTTTCTTCCGTGATCTCTCCACCTCTCCTCCCCTGTCCTCCAAATCTCTTCTGTCTCACAGGTGATCCTGGCAACTATCGAACGGCACAAACAAAACAGCGAAACATTCAATAAAGCTTTCAACAGCTCCTTCTCCCGGGAAGATGACCACCTCCCTGAGTCACCGGTCAGTCTCACTCTTCCTTAATCAATCGGTTCATTGATCTGTCAATTAGTGGGTCATCCTGTTCAATGAATCATGGTAGGCTAGTGGTACACCAAACGAGTTTGTCATAGTCTGGTCTTTGTCTGCCTGAACAGCTCTCCATCTATGGATGTGGTAGTATAATACACACAAACACACACATAAAGACTCTCTTTCTCTCGATCCCTGACAGTTTGCGACACGTAGCGTCTGTGAGTCTCTTCTCCCAGAACTCTCTCATGACCTAATAGGGAAAGCCCAACTCAAAGTGTATACAAAACTCTTATGGATCTGCTTTGACCCACTTTGTGCTGGCTGGAGCTGGACGCTAGCCAAACGTAACTTGACACAAGGCAGAGGACTAGATTCAGAAAGCCCAGACTGACACCTAGTGGTAGAGATATCTGACAGCAGGCAGAAGCTGCCGATGCTCAACATTTTTTTCCCCCCTTCTCCTCAGGGTCCCTGGTGCAACACATCCATCGACTCAGATGGTGAAAGACTGCATGAAAGGGTAAGGTACTACTGGTTCACACAGTGTGTTATTAGATATATTACCATAAACAAGTGGTGTCCTTAACCATTAACCCTTTAGGGGATCCCAGGGCAGAAATTAGCTGTGGGCCCCTATTGACTCCCCCATTTCTCCCACTGTCTGTGTATTGTGTATGTATTAGTTAGTTATTAGTGATTAACTTGTAACTTGATTAAGCCCATATTTATTTTAGGAATACATACCATGTAAATGCATTTAAAACTGAAATAATACCCTCCTAAAACTAGATTTTAAGTCTAAAGATGGCACCTCAAGATTATGTAATGACACAAGTGTCACCTTAAGACCTTGAGAATGATTTGGTTTATAGTGTAGTTTACATTATGAACACTTTTTACCAAAATAATTTGCAGGTAATCAAATTACCGTAAACAAATTATCACATGTTGAACCCGAAGCCCTGGGGCGTTTTCCTGCTTTGCCTTTGTTTATTTTAAATATCACGTTAAATGACTGTGTGATTGATCGGATTTGAAAATGCAATTTGCAATGTAAGCGCTCTGTACCTAACCTAGAGGGATTATAGTGCATTATCAGCAGCTCAGTTGCATTTTGTTTTAATCTTCTGCTTAATTTTCTATTACCAAAAGATTTTCTGAGCTGCTAGAAGACTGCATTTAATGTAATTACAGGGTTAGGGTCTTCTTGCATAGGTAAAACAGCAATATTCGTGTGTGTGTATAACTAGAGTAACTCCAAAATAGGACATAGGCATTGTTGCAGTTTTAAGCTTTGGATTTAATCATCAGCAGGAGCTGGTAGAAGTGTCAGGAAACAATAGGTAATTAATACCAGGTGTGCCAGCTGATTGCTCACGTACATCTCTGATGAAGAGATCTGATGAAGTCACAGGCCAACACTGCTTGAATGATCTCATTTAATGTTTTGTGTATATGGGCTATTGATAAGTGTCTATAAGCAGGGTAGGTATGACATCATCATCCTAATTGATGCAGTCAGCTAGCACACCTGGTATGTATTAGCCTTTACCTGTCCCTGATGATGGTTAAAGGCCCTGCACACCTGCACAGGTGTTTTCTGTTGTTCTGCCTGATTAGAGCTCTGTTCAGGATGAAATTGGGCGGAGCTATCCTGGGAATTATGTGAGGTCGAGTTCATGTACTATTTCCTAATCCCATTATTACAACGATAATGGGGGAGTTGTCCCACCAAGAGACACCAAGAGAGTAAAGGAGATGTCAGTCAATCACAGTCTGTACACGCCTATGCAGTCAGATTGAGTGATGCTGCCATTCATTTCTATGTGGAATAATTAATAACTTTGCGGAATGCTGTTTTAGCCCACTAGCCATGCTAGCTCCCGCAAGCTCCTGCAGGTTGTTTTTACAACCCAACCCACGCTATTTCCTGTCCCACCTACTTTTGGCCACACCACACGAGTGAATTTCACTATGTGGATTTCCGTCTGAGCGCACCATGAGAGGCTAATAAAATGCAGTGTGGGCAAACCAAGGGTGTGTACGGGCTAAGTAAAATAGATAGCGTGAAAGTGCAACAATAGCTTTTGTTCTTGTCTCTTTTTTTGGAGTGAACCTACTCTTAATAAATCAAATAATTTGGCTGATATATTAAGCTTAACCTATTCTGCAGCTTTTGTAAAAATCAATTTAAACAATGAGCTCTCACAAAAGATGCTGGTGCTGTGGCAGAGGTTTTTGTGGTGGTCCTGAAAGGTACATTGATCTCTGGCTGGATCACTGAGGTGATAATAATAATGCTGGCTTGACTATAGCAATGGATCCATCTGCAGTTTTTTTCTCATTGACCAGCTTGCTGTAAATGGACAGAAAGCTCTCATGTTATTTGTATAAAAGAGATACATTTCACTCTTTGTCCCACAATGCATCTATTAATAGCAATCTGACAGCCTGGACTGATGTGGACACCTCCATCTGGTCTCCTTTCTAGTTGTCTTTTAGAGAAGGATAGTGTGTCACTGTGGGTGTCTGTCTGTGTTAACACAAAGGAGAAATGGAAGACAGGCAGCCAGACAAACAAAGGGTGAAGCAAGTCATAGACATTCCTTTTGGTTCAGTTGTGCTGAAACTGAACTGACTGAAGACCTTGATACATGACTCCTATGTTGTGAGTTTTTTTCTTTTGTTTTTTTTTCCAGAAGACTTCCAGGAAAAAGGAGAAAGAGAAGCAAACGTGTAAAGGCTGCAATGAGAGCTTCAATTTCACCAAGCGCAAACACCACTGCAAGTCCTGTGGAGCGGTGAGCACAGATGAAACAAGAGAAATGAAAAACTGTTTGGTAGGATGTAGAAATTAAGGGGTGAAGAGAGAAGTCAGGGAACAAGTGGAAAATTTCTTTTGGACAATTAACTGTTAACAACTCTGAATGCCGTCTCTCTTTCTCTCCGTGTCCTTCTGCAGGCCATCTGTGCAAAGTGTTCAAAGACCTTGGACAACAAAACGAGCCGAGTGTGCCCAGAGTGTTTCGAAGCCAGCCTCAGCCTGGAGAATCTAGGCGTTACTGAACAGAAAAGGAAAGCTGCGCCTGAGGTGAGACACACACTTGGAGACAAACAAACACACACACTGAGAAACATTTAGCAGCATGTGCATAATAGTTTATTTTTCTGCCTCAATTCATACCAGTCCAATGAGATCCATGTCTCCCAGTATATGAAAAGTCAGTATCATCCAGGGTTCAGCTGGCAGATGGCACTGCTAGCAACAAAAAGAAAGAAAGAAGCACAGTAGTTTACTTATTAAGTCTCTGTTGAATACTAAAGTCCTTGTGTTATCTGAAATCGTTGTGCACACACAGAAACACACATTATACATGTGCATTTACACACGTTCATATTGAAAGATCAACTAATCCCTCTTTGATAACTATTATTATAATGAGATCTCAGCTTAAGGTCATCTCCGCTGACTCAACTGTCTGGCGGCTTCAGTTGTCTGTGCTTGTCTGTCTGTGGATGCCATGCTGTCTACCACTGATTATACTGAAAAGTTGACAACTACGCCAGTCATTTATATTACTGTGGAAATTGTCTTTGGAATTATTCAGGCTATTGTCTTAGCGACATGCTCATAATGGAGGGGAAATGCCTATCTGCATTGAGATTAGTCACCACATGGGGGAGATGTAAGCCACACAGGAATTAGACAAGGGGCAGCAGGAGCTTGAACACCTGTCTGTGTACAAATCTCACTGTGTCCTACATTGTCGTTACGTAAATGGTGAACAGCGGAAGATATGCACTGTCATTTGCTCATCAAATTCAAATCCCCAAAATGTGACACAGATGGATTTTCAGATCAGTAATGATCATTATTTTTACAGCACATTTCAAAACAGGGTTACAAAGCGATTTACATGGGAAAATCAAGATACATGCATACATACATTCATACATTAGCGATTGGCCTCTTCATATTTACTTCTATATTATCATCGTCATCTTTTCAGAGACAGACATCTCTAACGGGGGAGAACTGCCTGCTATGTGGACACCTTCAAGTGCAGGAGAAAGGGAAGAGCTGGATCAAGATGTGGGTGGCTGTCACCAAGGCTGAGCCACTGGTGCTGTACTTGCAAAGCAGTGGACAGGTAAGAGTTCAACACACACACACACACACACACACACATCTCTAGTATGTGTGTGTGTGTGTTTTTCATGTTCATGTGTTGTGATCCAGCGGTTAATTACAAAATATACCCTTTTATCAGTTTTAGGATTTAGGAATTACATATTTTATGCCCTTTATTTCTTTTACTTACTTTAATTATCACTTTGATTATATAGCACGGGGTTCACCTGTACGTTAAGCATTGCACAAATAAAGAACACTAAACATTGCACAAGTTGCTCCACATGACCACATAACCAATGTGCTTCAGTCATCTCTTTTCTGATCATCTTGCTACACCCGTCTGGTTTTTCTTTACGTCCTGTCTACTTCTCCTTTTTGAAGCAGGACATCTGTACAGTGTAGCGCCTGTGCACATCAGTGAGTATGTTTACTTCAGATCTATCCAATCCTCTCTGTGCCAGGTTGTCTGTGCTCTGTAGATTTGGGCCAGGAGGATTTGGTTGTCCTGCATCTGACCTCAGGTATAGCTGCTGCTGTCAGTGACGCCGCTCCACTGCGTGACTTGGTTTTAGTATGCATTGACCAGACGAAGTGAACTCTTTGGATTTACAGTAGTTCCTTGAAGTCTTGGCTCTGTGTGTAGCAATAAATTTGCTCGGAACGTCCCAAAGACTTGTATTTAACGAGAGGTTTACATGCTTGCCTAAAATAAAAAGATTTCCAAAGCAATCATGTTAGGAAAGCTTTTTGCTGGAGACTGTGATTCTCTGTCGTTCATAACGGATGGCACTGGAGTGAGCCTGTTAAAACCTCCCCGGTTTCATTTCCAAGACTAATATCCCAATCCCATGGCAGAAAGCTGCCATTCCGAAGATTAGGATTAATGGGAGTTGGATGAGCTTTTCCTGATTATACAGAAAGAAAGAGGGGGAAGGGAGAGAGGAGGACAGAGTTGACTATACATGCCTGGTGGAATATATGACAAGCTGTCACTTGCTGTATTGACAGTGTGTTTCATCTTTCCTTAGTTATGCCTGTTTAAAAGAAACCCAGTTACCCAGTACCGAATTTCTTCTGATCAACTTGTTTTACTCATTTCTGTAGGAGTCCAAGGGGGCGCGGGTGGTGCCTCTCCCGGGGTTTGAGGTGAGTGTGGTACCATCATCGGCAGGCGAAAAGTCAGAGGTCAAGCACATGCTCAGGCTCAGCCACACCCAGCAAACTTTCCTCGTAAGTGCCCAAGATGCAGAACTTCAGGCCAAGTGGGTGGAGGTCCTCTCCAAAGCTGCCCGCGGAGAAACGCTGACAGATACATCAACGAGCCTGACCGAACACAGGAAGAGCCAGTAGCGACCATGTTGGAGCCACCGGACTCGCTCCCTCTCCCTCCCTCTCCTGTGTATAGAGCACACATTACTTGAATTCACTTTACCTTGGCACTTTTTTGTTAATTTTTTTGCCCCCTTTTTGAAAGGACCACTCAATCCTTCCTATGCCACTTCAATCTTATCCTCATGACCACACAGCTACTCCTTGTTCTCTCTCTCCATCATTTTGTCTCTCTCAAACACACACAAAAACAAGAAGGACTACGCTATCAAGCCATCAACACCACTGTATGTATGTGTGGTTAGGATATTTTATTTTCGTTTTCAACTGCCGGAGAGGACTAAATGTTTTATTTGTAATATAGCTGAAGAAAGTTCCTGTATGATTTTTTTTTTTTTTTAAGATGAAGTTCCTTGTACATGTATAAGACTGTTGTGAAGCATTAAATGTGTTTGTCTTTCCTTTTGTGCGCAAGTATTGTGTGTGTTTGAGTGCGAGTCCCCTCCTGTGTTTATTAAGTATTGAATGTTAGTGTAAGAAACCTGCGCAACCTCTCTGTTCTCTTCACTCCTGCTAGGGACTCAGTGGCAGTTCAGTGGGTATTGTACAGTATGTATACTATAGTGCGATGTAAGGAAACAAAGAAAAAAATAAATTTTAACTTAAAGAGACACAGATGTGTACGCTTGTGGCTGGCCACCTGATGCTCCCACTGTCAGCTCCCAACAGACCCTCTCCTCATACTTCTCTTATCTATAGTGGTAATAATTCTCTTCCATCGTTGTCTTTTTGGACTCTGAGACCTCTAATCTGAGTCTGATCCATCACATTTCCACTCTTCCCGGTGAGTGTACACAGCCAGAATGGGATCACGTGGCCTCAATTCTGACCCTCAGCTGCAGGTTCAGTCACTCAATATTTCCACTTGTACATGCTAAATAAATCCTTTCCATGTCTCTCTCTCTCTCTCTCTCTCTCTCTCTCTCTCTCTCTCTCTCTCTCTCTCTCTGGACTTAGCAGTTGTTTGCCTGCTTCTCTCCCTTTGGTGATGTGATGGAAACCAAGTACTGTACTGTAAAACTGTTATTTCTGCCTTGCCCCCCATACCCTGCTCCTATCAGCACCAGCCTTCAAGCAAAAGTAGCAAAAAAAACCTTCTCATTGGATCTCTTTGTGCATGTAAACTCATTAATATTTATGTACCGTGCTATGAAACCCTTCCCCTGTCCCTCTTTTTATGCTCCAGCATTCATTCTTGTCGTACTGTAAGTGAGCAGAGTCAGCATTGAGTGTTTTAAACATGGATTGTGCGCAGTGGAAAAGCAGTCAAGCATATCATCAATAAACAGATGTTCATTCAGTGCTTTGGTGATGTGATTCATTCAGTACTACACTGTCCAACAAGATTTTCCCATGTCATGAGTTTCTCTCTGCAAATGTGTAGGCTATCTCTATATGAAACGCACACATGCACAAGCCCTACAGATATATTTTTGCTAAGGGTAAGGGAAAGACGAGTCGCAAACATAGTCATTGATGTTCATTCACACCAGCAAGAGATCTTGTATTTATCACACAAAACAGCATATGAAAACTGAAAAATGACTGATATTTGAGTTAATATGCTAATGAGATGTAAGAGGTTAATGACCATGTAGCATATACACCATCTATGCAAATACATTTCTGTGTGCATGTGTACATGTCATCTGCCTTTCACTTCAAGTTGATTTACTCATAACTAAAAATTGTGTTTAGGGTGGGTTTGGTATTCACTATTCACTATTTTGACTGAATCTCTCTGTGGACATGTTGTGGTGGCAGCCCGGCTGACGGTGTCCTGGTTCCTGGTCCTGAGCCCAGCCAACGACCCGCACCTGCACCTCGTCAGCCACCTCCTCTGCCTTCCAAACCTGCCAGCAATCAGCCTCATCTCCCACAGTACTTCTACCCCAGTTCTCCACTCCATTGCTGCTTGATCGTCGCTGCTCCTTACCCGGTGCCACTGATCACCCCAGTGCTCGTAAAACCTGCATGATCTCTTTTTCCCTGAGTCACTAACTCTTGTGTTTGTTTGTCTGTCTGTCTCTCTCAAGGTTCACTCACCCTCATCCTCAGTCGGCTCCCTCGTGCTTCCCCATTCAGCCTGCCACCACACCCCTCCGCCAACCCCCTGATCAGTTCTCCCATGCCTCCTCTCTTCCTCAGCCTCCAGTGTCCTTCGGCTCTCTGGTCTCAGTCTCCTCGGTTCCCCGTGCCTGCGTTTCCCCGGCATCCACCTCTCCCTCAACCCCTTCTTTCCCCTAATAAAACCTGTTAATCCCCAGAGTTGCGTTTGGGTCCACTCTGTCCCCACACCACACCGTAACAGTACTTAGCAGAGGGCAAAACAAAGAGACAACGTTCAGCTATGTAGGGCTATTTCACTAGATAACTGAAAACTTTGACTGGTGGCACTAGATGAAAAGGCAACATCACCAGAGTCAGTAGGATTCATCCTCTGTAGTTAATGAATGTATGTCCAATCTAGCATGGCTAATATTTATATATATATATATATATATATATATATATATAAATAACAATATAGATCTGTAGCAACTGTGGGAACAAAAGCCTTTATAAACATGTTGAGTACATGTTGCCTGCTGTGTGCTGCAATATACACTCAAAGGATTATTAGGAACACATACTAATACTGTGTTTGACCCCCTTTCGCCTTCAGAACTGCCTTAATTCTACGTGGCATTGATTCAACAAGGTGCTGAAAGCATTCTTTAGAAATGTTGGCCCATATTGATAGGATAGCATCTTGCAGTTGATGAAGATTTTTGGGATGCACATCCAGGGCACGAAGCTCCCGTTCCACCACATCCCAAAGATGCTCTATTGGGTTGAGATCTGGTGACTGTGGGGGCCATTTTAGTACAGTGAACTCATTGTCATGTTCAAGAAACCAATTAGAAATGATTCGAGCTTTGTGACATGGTGCATTATCCTGCTGGAAGTAGCCATCAGAGGATGGGTACATGGTGGCCATAAAGGGATGGACATGGTCAGAAACAATTTAAACGATGCCCAATTGGCACTAAGGGGCCTAAAGTGTGCCAAGAAAACATCCACCACACCATTACACCACCACCACCAGCCTGCACAGTGGTAACAAGGCATGATGGATCCATGTTCTCATTCTGTTTACGCCAAATTCTGACTCTACCATCTGAATGTCTCAACAGAAATCGAGATTCATCAGACCAGGCAACATTTTTCCAGTCTTCAACTGTCCAATTTTGGTGAGCTCTTGCAAATTGTAGCCTCTTTTTCCTATTTGTAGTGGAGATGAGTGGTACCCGGTGGGGTCTTCTGCTGTTGTAGCCCATCCGCCTCAAGGTTGTGCGTGTTGTGGCTTCACAAATGCTTTGCTGCATACCTCGGTTGTAACGAGTGGTTATTTCAGTCAAAGTTGCTCTTCTATCAGCTTGATAGAAGCTTCTATCAGTCGGCCCATTCTCCTCTGACCTCCAGCATCAACAAGGCATTTTCACCCACAGGACTGCCGCATACTGGATGTTTTTTCCCTTTTCACACCATTCTTTGTAAACCCTAGAAATGGTTGTTCGTGAAAATCCCAGTAACTGAGCAGATTGTGAAATACTCAGACCGGCCCGTCTGGCACCAACAACCACGCCACGCTCAAAATTGCTTAAATCACCTTTCTTTCCCATTCTGACATTCAGTTTGGAGTTCAGGAGATTGTCATGACCAGGACCACACCCCTAAATGCATTGAATCAACTGCCATGTGATTGGTTGATTAGATAATTGCATTAATGAGAAATTGAACAGGTGTTCCTAATAATCCTTTAGGTGAGTGTATAATCACAGCATAACTAAGTGTGACACAGTAAATATTTATTTATGAAATTAGTCAATGTTTGACACGTGGGGTGGCTGGAATGAGCTAGAACAAAATGAGAGGAACCCAGTAGAGGACATGTATTTGGAGGAATTATTTGAGCACTAAGCTTGAAGGTGCGGTGACAGTGGACTCGATGAAGGCAGCAGACAGGCAGAGATACAGATACACAGAAATATAAAGAGACAGAACAGAAACTGAAAAAGAGAAGGATGAGAACACTTTAAATCCATCTGCTGTCTGCCAGCTTGTCATTTCTAACCAGTCAACCAGTACCATAGGTGGCTTATGGAGAAGGAGTGTTTTAGCATTCACCAAGCAGTGTCCCTAACCATTACACAGCACACACATACAAACACATATGCTCACAAATTTAATTAGTATGTAACAATTTAAAAACATTAGTTTCATGAACTTTGCATCCAATGAAGGTTAAAGTCAAGGGCGCCTGGACTTGGTTGAAGATACTGGAAGACATTTCGTCTCTCATCCAAGGGACTTCTTCAGTTCTGACTGATTGGTAGGGAAACTCAGATATTTAACCTCAGTGGGGTCGTTTCCAGGATCGTCGATACCGCTGGTTCGTTAGTGTTCCTGGCTGTTGTAACGACAGTCGTTATGGTCGTTAGGACTACCCAAGGCCAAGACTGAACGACCATCGTTGGCATCTTCACCTGAGGCCAATAGGTTATGTTTGTTAAGTTACCTGGGAAGTGATGAAAGGACCGCATTGTAAGTGGGGGATAAGTAGTGGCGTAGACCCCCTCCTCTGTTCAGCGACGACTTCTCAACCCGGGTGTAGATGGCTTCCTTGACACCTCTTTCAAACCATGACTGAAGAAGTCCCTTGGATGAGGGACAAAATGTCTTCCAGTATCTTCAACCAAGTCCAGTTGCCCTTGACTTTAACCTTCGTATGATAACTATGACCTGGATGACTGAGAATCTTCACAGACATGAACTTTGCAGTATGCACTGATGAAAATTGCAGTAGCCTTACAAAATCAGTTTTAAAGGACAAAATGGAAAGATGTGCATCATATTTTAGAACTGCCATAGTATAACTGTAAGAGATCTATTATATAATAATTAAAATGAATTAATAAATGCAAATAGACCATTAAACACGTTCATTATACACAGATTTAAACAGAACATTAACATCCTTCATAGGGGGCCTATGGTTCTTTCTAAATCTCATAAACCACAAGAGATAAAGTACTTATACACATGCTTGTGGTATCAGGTGTCTTGCTACTTATCTTACTTGAATTGCAGTGGCCAACAGCCAGGTGGGCAGAAAGACCAGATCATCTTGGTTCAAGCCCCCTGTGTTGGCAGGTGAGCTCTTGGCTCATAGATTGCCCAAAGGGGCCACAATTTCACTGATGCCCACAACTACAAGTCTCCCGTCTGTTGATATAAGCCATTATCATGCTGTTCCATGTCCAAATCAGCATATTGATGCTGGC
>NW_025744144.1:0-39416 GCF_021292245.1 Micropterus dolomieu
GCTGCACGCACACTCTGTATTTCACGCAGTAAATGTGCGGTCAAATAAATCTAGAAATCACCTTAATGTGTTTTTTTCTTTCTGCTTTTACTCTAAAATACTAAGACTAAAACTACGCAGAAATCCTAACAAGGCCTTAAAAATAAACGTGGTAAAGTCAAATTTTCACCCTGTCATTTCCAAGTACATTAGAAGCCTCCGTATGTTTTATGTATATAGTATGTTGTAATGTATGTCTCCAATGCAAAGCACTGGTCCCATGTATGGATGCCATGAACCTGAATATTGACTTATGTCTGCAGAATTATTCATAATGTGGATGCAAGGTTGAAACAGAAGAATGTTCCCAATTCCATCCCACCACCCCTGTTTGCTTTATCCTTTGACCCTGAAGCTTTGAGCATTGTGCACTGTAGGAGATGAAATTAGTTAATTTTTATCACCCTGCAGAATACTGTGTTTTACAGCTACGTGAACCAGCACATCAAGCAGTAAAAACACACACCCTGGTTGTAAATACCAGCAACTCCCATAATGAAGCAACAGATAAACCTGTGTTGTTCAGGCAACCCTTTTACTAAGACAGCATGTGCCAAGCAAACCCCTGACTGGTGGTGATTGTGGAGAGTAACATGAGCCATTTGCCTAAATAGAGCAGGTTGCAAGCTATCAATAAAGCGAGCTTGTAGATAAAACATCCTTCTCTCTCCTTTGTTTCAAATGTAGTGTTGGCTTCCAGAACGCAGAGTGCTGCGTAAGTACCACCAGATAAATGGAAGGACCAAATTGTTTTTTCAACCTGGTGATTTACTGCATCTTCTCCAGTAGCAATCTTTCTTTTTCATCTCCTCTCAATCCTTCCCTCTCTTCCTCCCTTTGTCAGTGTTAACTATTTTCCCCAGCCACTTCTGTCATCGCTCCCGGGCTTCACCTAGAATCCATTTAAGATTCATTCTCTGATACAATGAATTGCTAAATTCAGAGCACGGAGATGAATGATGGCACTGACGATGAAAGGTTGCACATACGTATATAGTATATAGGGCGGCTTACCCTCTGGCTTGAAGTCCTTCATTTTAGTCTAACCCTTGAAGAACTTCATGATCACAGCCATTTTGTTAAGTAGCTCATAGGAAGACCACCCTGCTGAGTTTGAATCTGAGGTGCTGGTGTGGTCCCATGACCTGATCCAAGATCAATACAACTGTTTTTTGGAACATCTTATCAACATGGACCCCGATTCAGTCCGTCTTGTCTTGGAACGTAAAATGGTGTCAAATTGATACAATGTAATCAGAAAGGAAATGGCGATGACATTTTTCCATGAGAGGAAGTGAGGGAATGCCTCTCAGCTCGCCAGAAGCAATGCTCAGACACTCTCAGCAGATGGTCGGTAGGATAAGCTGCGGACAAATAAAGATGCATCAAGGAGGAGAGCTCTTCCAGGTGTTGACATGTGCTGCATACTAATAATTTCATACCATTATTTTTCTATATGAGTGCAACTATAAATAAAAGAAAGAGAGCTGACAGGGCTAAGGTCTCGTCCAGGTGCTGTTTTCACTGTGAACTCATACAAAAATTGAAAGGCCAAGCAACACCCAACCGATGTTTGGTGCCAGGTTAATCTCTGAAAAGGTCAACAGAAAAAAAAGGTGCTAATGAAAAATTCAGTTCATGAAAACGGCGTGGCTTCCTGTTTGCAGAGAAAAGGGTCTAATTGATATGAATGAATTCATAAATCATGCATGCGGGAGGGAGTAACTTTAAAACCTTTAATAGCAAATCCCCATGTGGATAAGACACATGCCTTTGGTGTGAGAGACCCGGGTTCAATTCCCCACCATGACACATCCACTAATGTGTCCCTGAGCAAGACACTTAACCCCTAGTTTCTCCAGAGTCGTGCAACCTCTGACATATATAGCAATTGTAAGTTGTTTTGGATTAAAGTGTCAGCTAAATGAATAAATGTAATGTAATGATACAGTTTGATCCCCAGTGATGTAGCTTGAACATGGAGATGGATGTAAACAAAGTCCTTATAGGCAGGTCATGCAATTCGGCAGCCATCTTGGCAACGCCCCCGGGCAGCTATTTTGGACTAACAAGACCAGGCTCCTATCTGAAAGAATGGGGAGAGAGGCAGAACTGCACTTTTACTGTTCACAGGGACGTAAAAACTACATTAATAGAATCAGCAATAAAATCTGAAAAAAATCGCTGAAAAAGTTTGACTCAATTTTCATTTTTCCTGACTGGTTATATTTCTACTACACATGCTTTCCCTATAGAGTTGTATTGAGGATTCTTAAAGTGGCATGTCTCCTCTATATAACGTCTCTGATGTAAACTAAGGTTTGATGTGCAGCACGACCATTAGGAAGGTGGAGCAGCGAAAAAGAGTCAACATTGTTTTGCTTAATCACTAAGTCAGGGGACAAGACAAGAGAAGAGGACTGAATTAGGAAATAAAATAAAGAAGACGGGCCGCCTCTATGTCCCTCCATAAATGAATGAGATCTGCATGCGGGAATGGAGCCAATATTGAACCACCTGCATACCTAAGAAGCCTCACATCAAGACATTTTATCAAAGGCTACAAACCCCCAGCATGGAAGGTGGTGAATTATTTTTTTGTCAAATAAATTCCAGTTCACATCCATTTTTAACCATTTCCATAATGAAAGCACAGATCAAAGAAGAGTGTGCGTTGTGTTTTCTCAGTCTTGTGTACGAGCTGGCCCTCAAAACCGCAAAATACCTCTTTTATAATGGGTACAGAGATTTCTGTTGGTAATACACACTGATGTGCTGTCATGATCAAACTATCCTAGGACTGTTTAAACAAACTTTTTTCCATCTCTCACAGTAACTCTCAGATTTTCTCCGAAGGCCATGTCAACACATGTAAGCTAAGGGCTTAAGTCAGAACAGGACCCATTTTGCATTGATTGATTTACTCCTTTGACCACCAAAACCACATTAAATGCCCACGGAAACCACATCTCTCTGAAGAGAATGAAGAACTTCTAAACCATGACATAAAAGGAGGGTATCACTTTGTCTCAAGATGATTTATAGACCTAGTGTCACTTTATCTGTGCAATAAATGGACAATTGTAAATCCAGCAACAGCAGCTGAAGTTAGACCTCATGCTCAAAGCCTTTTCTCTTCTAAAAGTGATACATACTGAAAAAAACAAAACAATAATGCATAAACAAACCTCTGTGTTGTGTTGTTTTCAACCAACTCACAGAGCTAATGTTAGGTTACATATGAGAAGCTACTTTTGTCAATCTTTGTCTGAAATCCCCAAAATTACTATGAATTACGTGTAGCAAATCTACCTTCCACTGTTTTTGTAAACTCTGTACATGCCATGCAAGAACCAAAACCTTGGCAGGCGTAGCAACAATAACTAAGGGTCAGGGGTGGAAATGAACTTTTTGGCTCACCTGCCAAGGTGGCTGGTAGATGAAAAAATCCACCGGCCAAACATATTTTTCACCTCCAAAATAATAAATTGCCTTTTGTGTCACATATACATTTGTTTCCATCCTTATAATTGAGATAATAAGGTATTCTGTCAAATACAAACTTAAAGAAGAGGCCAGAGTGAAATTTGAAGCAAAATTATATTATTGCTATTAAATGTACTTAAAACTAGTGCTGGGCAACGATTAAAATTCATCATCATTCATCAATCATTTAAATTTAAATCATTCATTAATTGCATTGTTATGCGTAAAATTTAATAATGAATTCTAAAGTAGTGTATTTAAATGTACTGCTATATACACAAAAGTGCAATAACATGGTTTGCAAAAACTTCAAACAAATGCTTTTTGCCAGCAGTATTCCCTTTACACAGTAAAATTAAATAATTCTTATAAATCTCAACTTAAACATTAATGTAATCAAATCAGATGTAAAACCAAAGCTATTTGCCACTGACAGGGCATTACCTTTTATCTAGCTTGTGAAGTTACCATCAAAGTCCAGTTTTCTTGTGTTCTTTTCTGAACAGGTATCAGCAGAAACATTTTTCTTTTATCAGGGGGCAGCATAAATAGTCTAGGGCCTATGTTCAGTAGCAAGTGTTAGACTGAGGGGAAGTGGTCGAGCACGAGGTTTGAACTGTCGCGGTTGTGCTCGGCTCATGCACACAACCACCCGCGGCCGAAGTTGAATTGTCTTGAACTTTTTGTTTCGCGACGCGCAGCACAAATCATCGGAAGAGAGACTGATCCTCGCTGTTTGTGAGTTTCCAGAATCTATTTACTAAATAGGACATCAACAGGAGGGAATTCGCATGGCAGAGCATCCCCGCAAAACTAGATGAAGGCCTATCAGGAAAAGTTATGTAGCCTACAATTTTAACTTAAGTTAAATAGGCTATAGCTGTGTAGCGCACAGAAGCCGTTGCCATGGTTACTCTAGAGTGGCTGCTATTTACTCGCGGAGCACCCGCGGGGCCAAGCGACTACGTTGCAATTTTAAGGATGTTCCTAAGATTGATATCTTCCCCAATACTAACCACTTGCTGCAGGCAAGTCTGCCGAGGCCTCCCTGATTTGCAGGCTGATCAACATCCCCCCCTCCTGTGACCCATAGTTTGACTGTATGTGTATTCAGAGCCAGTGAGCAAAATAATAATAATTAAAACTACATTAACGTGGGATAAAATAATTGTCAGCGTTAATTAATTAATGCGTTAACACGATAATAACGCATACCCAGCCCTACTTAAAACATAACAGGAAATTGTTTTATAAACTTACAAGATGCTTATTAATCCATCCATCCATCCATCGTCAACCGCTTATCCTGCGTACAGGGTCGCGGGGGGCTGGAGCCAATCCCAGCTGACATCGGGCGAAAGGCAGGGTACATTTCCTACAAAATTGTCATATTATGCTTTTTGGCTTTCCCCCTTTCCCTTATTATGTTTTATATCTTTTTTGTGCATGTAATAGATTTGCAAAGTGAATTAGCCCAATGTCCACCCCAAAGCGAGTTACCATCTCCCACAGAAAATTGCTTGAAAACAGCTCAATTGTAGTCCACTTTTCTTTTTTTTTTTATTGTATTTTGATAACAGGTCTACTTGAAACTCCTTTTGGGTTCTATTTTTCAAATGTATTGGTTGTATGTGTCCTGTGTTATGTGTATTTGATACGTATTTTAACGAACCTGATGAAGCCAAAGACAAGTTTCCAGAAATGGATAATAAAGTTTTATCTCATCTTATCTTATCTTTTACTTCCATAAACTATAATCATAATCGTCATAATTCTTGCCTAGCTTAAACTCTTACTCCAGTTTAGATTTTGAAGCTGGTTCGGGAACATGTACAGCTAAACTGAAGCCCTGGTTACCGCCTTGTCAGGACTTACTCTGCTTCTGATTGGCTAGTAGTCCTTCACTAGGTACTGCGCATGCTCAACTCCAAAGAAAGATCAAACAGAAGTGAGATGCTTCACTCGGTACCTAAAACAAAGCGGTCAGCACACATAGGGAAAAGAGGTGCTGCAGCAATGTGCAGTATAACAAACAAATGAGCAGCTTTTGTCAATCTCTAGTCACTACTGTGAGAGGTGGGAAAAAGTTTGTTTACACATCCTTAGTATACTTTGATTGAAAATGAATCCATGTAAACCTATTCTGGTACAGCCTCTAAAATAAAATTATAAACCTGCAAATCTGCATAATATGACAACTTAAAAACACTCACAACATGTGAGTTGTTTACCAGAAGGCTTTCATAAAATCAGACCTATGGGCAGCCCAAAAGAGTCTGACTGGACCAGCAGTGGATTGGCACGAAGTACAGAGAGAGCACAGAAGAGTCACAGCAGACCAATTAACCTTTAACTGATCCCACTTATCATAAAGGGCCACTTCAGACATGAGGGGAGACAGCACGAGTGAGTGAAAATGAAGGACTGTGTGTATAATCTACAGTGGGAAAGAACACACACACACTTGGAAGTCCTAAACTTTGTACTCTGCAGCCTCTTGTGTCATACCTCTCACTCGTGGTCTTTGACATGACTAAAATAATTTTCACATGCCATCCAATATTATTCTAGTTATCTTGAAGAAATACCTCAGGACACAAACTAACAGTTTTTATTTGAAATCTTAATTTTAAACTATATCCTCAAAGGAGAGTATTCAAAATCAGTATTCAGTTTCAAAGTTCAAGATGAAGGTTACTTTGAATATTCTCGTCTTTTTGCATTTTACTGTTGACTGAGAGTATTTATATGCACATCATGTAGGTGCAAGGCTTTCAGAAAACAGCGTCAATAAAAAAAGGTAACGCCTGCATACTTACTCCACACCACAAAGGTTTAATAATAACAATGTTTCGATCCTACTTGAATCTTCGTCCGGTCAGAATGTTTGAAAAATGGAAACCACACCTATATTTAAACAACATGCACATCAATAGGCTGACAAGGTCTATGATGGCAGGTGTGGTTAAACATCCAAACACAGTCAGGGTGATAAACATCCAAAAACTACTCAATAAAATACAGAAAGAAACAAAAGCCACACTCACCATCCCATATATCAGAACCTACATCACCTATGTTCAAAAAATATGTTTTATTAAGTTTGAGGAAAAAGAGAATAATAATATACAGAAATTTGGCCTTAACCCCTTAGCTAGCTTAAATCACGATAAAAAGAAAAAAGTATTTAAATGTTTGGAATTTTCACAAATAAGTGTGTCAGGGTCTAGAAAATTCTCTCTCTCTCTCTCTCACACACACACACACACACACACACACACACACACACACACACACACACACGGTTGTATACATACACATATATATGTGTGTGTGTATATATATGAGAGCTATCATGATACTATCACCATTTTCATCTGTGGGAGTAAGAGGGGATTTAGATCCCCTCCTGTCCTCTGAGATCTAACATATGTATGCCAGTGTATGTGAGAGAGGCCACTAGCTGATTTACCTCTCTGAAATGCACTGCCACCACACAGGACCACCACACGCTGGTCCTGGGTCCGGATGAAGCTCCTGTGCTCTGCTATCATGTTTTTTAGTGGTCTTTGTGTTTTTACATAGTGCTAAACCACGTGGGCATATGATAAGATAAATTACATTTCTTGTGGAACAAGATAGTAAAAGCTATAGTTAAAACCTAATAGATAGTGCGTCTTACTTCCATTGATTTTCCTGTTCTTGGATGGGTGTGTAATGTGGTACACTTATATGTAAAATTGCATGAACCACACTGACAATTCCCTGGTGGAGGATCAAGGAAAGTAGTGTATTTACCAAGGATGAGATCAGATTTCACCAGCATTTGTTTCAGGTTAGCAGGACATCTGTACACTACTTTGGGTGAATCTTTGAATTCGTTATTAAGTAGTGGAGAAATAATAAAGTCACTTTTACTGACAAATGTATGGACATCTAGTCAAGTAAAATACAGAAAGATAAGCAATAATGAATGTAAGTGTATAGATCATTCATAGAGTGATTTAATAGGACTGAAGTGTAGCGCATATAATAAGGTGCAAGTGTAAATAGTAGCACCACTGAAAGGGTCACAAAAAACGCAGTGCCATTACATAAATTGTTTAGCAGTCTCTGAATATACTGTCAACAGAGTTCATGTTTAATACTTAACCCATTAGAGTCAACATCCATCTTTACCTTCAGTCTGCTGAAGTTAATCTGAAAAGTGAGAGTTAATCATGTTGCCTCCCTCGTTCCCCTCTGTAAACCACAGTCTATGGCAATGAGTCTCATACCGGTAATTATGTAGGAATGAAAGGCTCAATGGCTTCCTGGATGAAGATTGGCATCTTGATGGATGCGGAAAGGGAGAGGAGAGGGTGAGGAAGAACAACGTCCTCTGATCTAATGGTGATGTATAAAGCTGTATAGTGCTAACTCCCAGGATAATTCATTTGTTTGCACTTGGAGGGTGACTAGGTGTCTTCATTCAGCAGGTTGCCCCAGGCCATGCAATCTACTGTATGAAAACCTGCAACACACGAAAAAGAAGGAATTCACTTCAGTTCGCTATTGTTACAAGATTATTAACTAAGGCTAAATTACCGACTAGACAAAGGAGGCAACTGTCCCAGAGCCTCAGACGCTAAGGGCCTCTTAAAGAGCTCCAGGTCTACTGCATTGTTAAGGAATTTTCACCAGTTCAAAATCAGCTAATGAGAGTCCTGCATTATAAGCTAATTTTGTGGCTGTGTCTTGGAGAGGAACCTTGTGTCGAAAGTTTGTTTTGAATTCAAAAAGCATTTTGCCCAAAATTCTGCCTGTCATTGCACGCACAACTTTTCATGTGTTTAATGTGTCCCAAGTGTGGACACTGATTGTGGAACAGTTCAAATTAAAGCCTTCATTTAAGTTGATCAATCAAGTGTTATCAATGGTTTTTATACAAATTATTTTATTGATAGGGTATAGACTACATACAGAGGTCCGGATCTCAGTGACCTCATAGCTGGTTACAGCCATGGACAGATAGCTTTAAAGAGGTGGTATTATGGTTTTTGGCTTTTTCCCTCTCCTTTATTGAGTTATATATCTTTTTTGTGCATGTACTAGGTTTGCAAAGTGAAAAAGCCCAAAGTCCAGCCCAAAGGGAGTTCCCATCTCCCACAGAAACCTCTGCTCTGAACTGCCTGAAAACAGCTCGTTTGTAGTCCAGCCATTACTTTCCTTTCTTGTGACGTCACAATGAAAATACGTATCATAATGCTCGCTGAGCGAGTAGTCCGACATGCCCTCAAAAACACCGGTGGAAAAACACTGCACTGCAGCACACCTCTCCTCTCCCACACTCGCTACCCTTCAAGCAGTCAATGGACATGAAGTTGTTACTGTGATGTAGAGACAGAGCTCAGTTAAAACTTTATGGATGAAAGATACTTTTGTTACAGATTAATAACTCACCACTCTGAAACTCTTGCTCCAGTCCAAATTGCCAAGCTGGTCGGCAACATGTAGCCTACAGCTGAATCAAAGCTGTTTACCATCTTTTCGCTGACCTGCCTTTCTCTGCTTCTGATTGGCTATTACTGGCCTTTCGCTGACCTGCCCTTCTCTGCTTCTGATTGGCTAGTAGTCCTTAACTAGGAACTGCGCATGTGCAACTCCCAACAAAGATCATTTAGAGACAAGATGTATCACTCCAGAGCTAAAACGAAGCCTTCAACAAACAGGGTGAAAAGAGGAGCTGCATCAATGTGCAGTATGACAAAAAATAGTGGTGTATATAATAATAATAATGGTGCTTTTTGAAAATTAAACCATGTAAACCTGTTCTGGTACAACCCCTAAATAGGATTTTGAACCTGAAAATGAGCATAATACCACCTCTTTAATGTAACTGCAGCTGCTGTTACATTAAAGAGCTCAGTTAGCCATGCATCTAGCAGTCCTTTTAGTTAGTTAGCTTAGTTTAATCTGCCCAGACTTAGCGCAAGGATACACATGTGACAATGCCTGGTTTTCAAAATAAGGTGTCTATACAATATGGAAATAAGATTAATTGGATTATATTCACAGAAAGTATGTGTGACGCCCTGTGGGGTCATGAGTGTGGCCTCTCTCTCTCTCTCTCTCTCTCTCTCTCTCTCTCTTTGTGGAGGAGCAGCTGATTGCAGTGGCTCTGGGCACCTGGGCTAATTGCCCTGTAGAGTACTTGGGATTGTTTTCTCATTTGGCAAAGAGAGCTGCTGTCAAGACCAGGTCAGACCTCCCAGCGGCCGACTCCCTGGTTTTCCATTTAGTTTGGTTTTCTTTGGTTGGACTGTTGCGTTGTGGTATTTGTCTTGTTTGCATGCTACAAAACCTTCACACATACACCCATGCAACCATCATCCTGCACAGATACGACTGAAACCACAGACTACATACCTCATACTTTTTTGTTAGTTTGAAATACTTCTTAATTTGGTTAATTTTGGTTTAAATAAACATATTTTAACAACTTTTACCATGGTGTGTCCATGGTGTGTCTCCCTTTTGTTGTGGCCTTTTGAGCCAGGTCATAACAGTGTCCAATAAAAGAAATTGAAGAAATTGTTTGATTTAGGGTTTTTGGAAAACATTAAATAAATTTGTTGAATTTTGTTGCTGTTTCATCACCATTTCAAGCTATACAATGGGTTTATGATTAAATAGTTTATTAGAGCACAACATTGTTTACAAGCATACAAAGTTCTTCATAGATAACCTCTTAATTTTGCACAAAATTCATGCATTTAACTTTAAAATGCATAAAATTTTCTTCTGGGGGGGCCATGCCCCCAGACCCCAGGCAAGAAGGTCTAAGGTCCACCAACCATAGTCTCTTAAAATCCTGTGGGAAACACTGTTGCACAGGAGCTTTGCCAGACTGCCAGGAGGAGGAGGTTTTCATGCCCGGGCTCTGAGCTCCCAGTTCAGACAGAGTCACCTTTCTATTTGGACCATTTTTTCCACTTTCGTGCCACTGGAATACCTACTATTTAGAGGAAAAACCTTACACGTACCTTATTATTTAAAACTTTGGCTACCGTTTAATATGGACATCTGACATTGTGACATTATATATATGACATAAAATGAGGGAAAGCATAATAGGTCCCCTTTTATGGTTGACTCTTACTTGGGGAAAGCCTTGTTTTTCATGCAGTACAAATGAAAACTGCTCATGGTTTGCGGCATGATTAATGGCACAGAGTCTGCTTCAATTTATCATGCTGTCTCACCAGCTTACTCCATGTGTGTACGTGCTTGTGTAAAGTGTGTCCTGAATCAAAGATAGTCCTGGAACCACTCAATACGCAAATGACTGATTACCTCAGTGCTGTCCCTAAGGACAGTGTACCAAAGAAATGACAATAGAGCTTCTCCTATCCACTTCTGTCCAGCAGAGTTTTTGTTGTACTGTGTTTTCTATAAGAGGAAAAAATAGCCTCTTGTGCTGGAGGCTAATACAAAGCAAGTAAAATGGCAGTATGCATATTGAAAACAGACATTTGTTTGGTCTTTCTCAAAATGAGATTAAAATCTGCTAATGGATTTATAGGCACATAAATTCAGTAAAACGTGCAATGTAGGAGACCTTGAAGCAGTCTTGTTTTTGAAGGAGAGGCTCTGCTGCTGCCAAATAAACTATTTGCTGATAACCACTTACTGATACATTGAACACTTGATGTATTTCTTCCAGGTTAACTTGCTACTGTAGAATGAGTTTCTGTGCTCTCACACTGGTCTCAACTCAGACGTACAGTCTCAGCTTTCAGATGGCTCTTGCCTCCCACTGAAGTTCTTCTTCTTATTTTTTTCCCTCTCCTGAACAGGTATGATGTGTCATTTTCACATTGAGCTTTCTCTTTTTCAGAGTTTTTTTGAGTTTCTTTATAGGACTTTTTGTTTGAACCTTTGATAAGTCAACTGTAACAGTAACCAATTATTAATTATTGTAACAGTAACCAAATATTTTATTTTTATTTTGTTACACATTTCACCTAAAAGCATTATAATCTTGTTAATAACACTCACAGGTTCTCAGCTGACTCATCACTAATTGGTCTCTCATTATTAATCATTAATGTTGTGATTCATAGAAACATTTTAGGTTGATAAACCATTCACATGCAAGAGGTAAATTGAAATGGAGATTGTTTATGTGCAAACTTACTGTACGTTTCCTAAGTCAATAAAATGCTAATATAGTTTAATTAAATGCAAAAATATAAACAAAACTATTCCATGTACTGAATAGGAGACCAAGCAGAAAGGCTTGAGGACTGGACTGGACGGGTCACGTAAGTTACAGTGACAAAGGCAGTGAAGAAGCTGTGTACCTAAGTATCAGTAAAACAACAGTAAATCCAAATAAAAAGTAAAAAAATGATTTATTAAATGATTTCATTGAAAAACTACTTATAGCCCCTTTAAATTTAATGAGGGCCCTCCTCTTGACTACAGTTAGCCTCGTACACTTCCTGCTTGAGTAAGAGGACATCTTATCATGTATCGCATGTTTTTGTCGGTAAAGACTTAAGTGCCACTAATAAAGCAAAATGTTGACCAAAGTGTGTGAACTCAAATAAGAAAACAAGCTCTATTGTAATGTAATTGTAATGTGTGTTTTGAATGAAAACATCATTGCTTTAAGTGCATTTGCGTGTTTGCACTAATTATGACAATTCTAAAAATAAGGAACAAAAAGACATACAGTAAATCGATTGAATAAAGACATGCCAAGCGCTAAAATTATCAAAGACTTAATAACATTAATCACTTTTTCGACCACATGGAGACAGAAAACCATGACAAGCTGACATATTTAAGGCCCTCCACACACACACACACACACACACACACACACACTCGTTCCACCTACAGTACACAGGTGTTTTCACTTATTTGCTTGATTGGACCGGTCTGATGACTAACCTGACTAGAGGTCTATAACTGAACAGAATAACTGAACACGTGTGGGTGTGCAGGGCCTTAAAATTGTTACTATATAGCTAACAGCTGGCTATTTCTGACCACTTGGCGGATGTAAGTCCAATATCCATTCTCGTTATGTTTTGGTATTAATTCACGAGAAATACATTACGGTCTTCAACTGCTAAATGCTCAGCTATGTACAATCAGCTAGTCGCTAACTTTGTCTGTGTGCCCTTTGGTGCTGGGAAGGCAGACTGTTTTTTTGGGAGCTTTTTCTGTTGAGAACAGCTAAAATCGACACTGATTTGAGCAGTGAAATTGAACCAAAAATTGTGGGACTATGGGATAATGCTGCTGGTTCACTAATACGAGAAACCTCTTTCACACACAGTATGACTCAATGTGTACAGGTGCTGGTCATATAATTAGAATATCATCAAAAAGTTGATTTATTTCAGTAATTCCATTCAAAAAGTGAAACTTGTATAATGTATACATTCATTCCACACAGACTGATATATTTCAAGTGTTCATTCCTTTTCATTTTGATGATTATAACTGACAACTAATGAAAACCCCAAAATCAGTATCTCACAAAATTAGAATATTGTGAAAAGGTTCAATATTGAAGATACCTGGTGCCACACTCTAATCAGTTAATTAACTCAAAAGAACCTGCAAAGGCCTTTAAATCGTCTCTCAGTCTAGTTCTGTAGGTTACACAATCATGGGGAAGACTGCTGACTTGACAGCTGTCCAAAAGACGACCATTGACACCTTGCACAAGGAGGGCAAGACACAAAAGGTCATTGCTAAAGAGGCTGGCTGTTCACAGAGCTCTGTGTCCAAGCACATTAATAGAGAGGCGAAGGGAAGGAAAAGATGTGGTAGAAAAAAGTGTACAAGCAATAGAGATAACCGCACCCTGGAGAGGATTGTGAAACAAAACCCATTCAAAAATGTGGGGGAGATTCACAAAGAGTGGACTGCAGCTGGAGTCAGTGCTTCAGGAACCACCACACACAGACGTATGCAAAACATGGGTTTGGGGTGCCATGTTGGTCCACTGTGTTTTCTGAGGTCCAAGGTCAACGCAGCCGTCTACCAGGAAGTTTTAGAGCACTTCATGCTTCCTGCTGCTGACCAACTTTATGGAGATGCAGATTTCATTTTCCAACAAGACTTGGCACCTGCACACAGTGCCAAAGCTACCAGTACCTGGTTTAAGGACCATGGTATCCCTGTTCTTAATTGGCCAGCAAACTCGCCTGACCTTAACCCTATAGAAAATCTATGGGGTATTGTGAAGAGGATGATGCGATACGCCAGACCCAACAATGCAGAAGAGCTGAAGGCCACTATCAGAGCAACCTGGGCTCTCATAACACCTGAGCAGTGCCACAGACTGATCGACTCCATGCCACGCCGCATTGCTGCAGTAATTCAGGCAAAAGGAGCCCCAACTAAGTATTGAGTGCTGTACATGCTCATACTTTTCAGTTGGCCAACATTTCTAAAAATCCTTTTTTTGTATTAGTCTTCAGTAATATTCTAATTTTCATCACAATTAAATGAAATAAACATTTGAAATATCAGTGTGTGTGTGTGTGTGTGTGTAAGGAATGAATATAATATCCAAGTTTCACTTTTTGAATGGAATTACTGGAATTACTTTTTGATGATATTCTAATTATATGACCAGCACCTGTGTATATACATCATGTATATAAACATTAAATATGTTGAAAGGGGGCATCCACATAGAGTACTTTTGACAACATCATCACTGACGTTGATATGAATCTTAATATCATCTCGGATTTTTGTTGTCATATTACCATTATTGACAGTGTGTTGTTTTTCTGTCTGCCTCCGGATTTATAATGTAAATTCCCACTAATGATGTTAGTTTGTGGTATGGTAAATGGTTACACCAAAAATATCAGTCGCTTAATCGAGTAATTAATGAATTTAATGAGGTCAGATAAGTCAATGAGACTAAATATACTGTGATGTTTATATCCCTGTGTTGGCAGCTGCAAATACAGAGTGTCTTTTAGCAGTGTGACCCATCTAACTGCCTGCACATTGTACCTAAAACATTTGTTTTTCCCTCTCTCTTTTTCCATAATCCTAATGGCAGTGGAGCTGAGGAGAAGAGAGAGGCTGCAGCATAGGGAAGTTTGGGGACATATTTGGAAGGTCAACGAGGTTGTTGTGTCCCAAATCTGTATACAAGCACAGTCCTAACAGTAGGCTCACTGTGACAACGTGGTAAACACGCTCCGACTTACTGAAACATAGCAATGTGTACGTCTCTTCGATACAGCGTTTTAAATTAAGTAAAGCCGCTTTGCTGGAAGTACTTAATATACTCTAGCATGTCAGAATTTGCTAAATGTAAATAAAATGAGCAACTGCTCCGACTTTGCACTATTTGCATTATTTGTTTAATAACAGCTGTTTAACAGAAAACTTACACAAGAAAGCGACAGTGCTAATATGCTAACAGAAGTCCCCAATATGCTAACGTAAGCTAAAGTTAAACCATGCCTGAAAAAAAACCCAATTTGCCATTTTACACTCACAAAAAGTCTCTTTTCCTATCCTCACGTTGATCATGATCCACTCCATGACGCCTCCGATGCAAAAAAAGATGGGAAGGAACCTGTACGTCCCAAGACGACGTTTGCCCGGGACAAGGCTCAGAACATAGCTCAAGTTTTTACTCCTACGTAGCATCGTTCCTAACAGTCGTACATAGATCAGGTCTTGATAAACAGTCGAAGCTCTCCAGGTAAGCTTTGCCAAAGATAGATAGAGCAGGTGTGGGCCTTGTGCATGTCCTTTACAAATGTTATTGGGGAAACGGACATGAAGCGGTGCACTCGTTTTTTTTCCCGGCGTAAAGCAAACGAGCGGAGTTTTCTAGAATCTACAAGAGACGACCCAAGAACCAATAGCAGCTCGACGTTGGTATTTAAAACGAACGCACTGAAGAAGAGTCGTAACATCCGGTTGTGTTGCGTGTGTGAAATCTTGTAGTCTATGGGTGAAATTGGAGAGTAATTATTTAACCATTTAGAACCATAAGATTAATGAAAAAGCAGCTAAACGAGCGTTTAAAGGGCACATAAAGGTATTAGTTGTGTTATTTTTTTCTGTGCACACATTGCAGTGAAATAATAGCATTTTAAAAGTGAAAAGAATGTTTTTTGAATATATTTGTAGAATACAATACATTAAAACTTTATTATTTTAGAGCCTAGCCTATATATACATATATAGGTCTTTTTGTTTGCCAGACATACTTTGTCGTCCTGAAGGGAGCAGCTCAAACTCAGGGGGTGTTTAGTGTCACCAATGATGGACAGAGCTGTCCTATGCAGAGCTGTACTCTAAAGCTGATGATACACAGAGCAACTTTTAGAGCAGTTGTGCAGGGCAACGTTGCCGTCAGTGGTAATGAGTAATGATTACTACCGTAATCCCCTTATCCCACCACTCCGCCACCTGGTCACTATCCGTTCAAAACATAGTCGGACTTGCCACTGCAAGATTGCCCAGCAACATTGCTCAAAAAGTTGCCCCGTGTATCATCATCTTAAAGGTAATCCAGTGACTTTTGTTGCCGGCCTATTATCTTTCTTGTTTTTTTGCTTGTTTATACACAATTTTAAATAAAATGCTTTCAGGAAATGCTCCCACTTTTACGCATAAGTAATATAACAGAACTAATATAGGTAAGTTTAAATCAGACAGGAATAGTGGTCACAGCGGAATGTTGTGTCTTCCTGGAAGGTTTTTGAATAATTAAATGACCACCGGTTCATTTAGTCAGTCGTGGAGTTGCCATGCAGAAAATAACTGGGCTTTTATTTTTAATTAAATTAATAATCATCAGTAGTATTTGAAAGCTTTTATTTTACGAAGGTCTGCTTATCACTGAGATTAAATCAATGTATTGATTGTGTTTTGAGCCACTGACATAAATGAGACAAGTTTGTCCTTTAATATTACCTTTGGACAGAATGGAAGTCTGTGGGTATTAGTTCATCCACATCTTTTATGAAAGATAACATATTTGATTCTGCATCCCCTCTGAGCAAAGAGGTTGAAGGGGATTGTTTTTTTTTTTTAATTTATATGTGACATCCATATTGGTGGTCGACTAATATGGTTTTTTCAGTGGCCAGTGCTAATATTTAGAGAGCAGGGCAGCAATGGTCGATGCCAATATCAAAACATAGAAAAGCCATGTATAATTCCATTATCCCATGCAGAGTATAATCTAATATACATGGTTACCTTAGCCAGTAATGTTTCGTTTTTTTATTAATTAATAAAATAGAAAAATACATTGGGTTATGCTGTAGATTTCAGATCATGCCTGCTGTTTTAGGGAGTGTGGGGTACAGTTTGTCAGAAGTGAAGTTAGTCAACTGCATTATTCTCTACAGTATAACAATATACTATAATACTTCACTAGCCAGTAATGGTGTTTGTTTTGCTGTCATTAAGCAGGATATATATCAGGCTTGTGATTGCCATCATTATCGGCCAATGTCAATTATCTCAAAATGCCAGAAATCGGCCTGATTCGGTATATCACTAATACTTATTCAGGGATTTCACATCTCTTGGCTTCTCTGTGGCTGCCAACGTCAGTCAAAACATAATGCATCAAGCTTCTACATGGAACCATAAATTTCTTTCAACGTCTGGAAAGAAAAGTCACTGACCCATGCAATGGGAAAAAAGCTGCATGTGCTAAGACACAGCAGCTCACTCGGATGATACTCTGATGCGTGTGTCCATGTGAGTTCCTTCTCCAGAAGACTTGAATAAAATTCACAGGAAGACAAGTTTGCCAAAGCTGTTTATTTGAAAACTCGAATTGCCATCACAATTTTGGCGTTGTCGGCAGGATCACACGCGTGAGGACTCTGACACTCGGAGCTGAAGGTAAAACCGTGCACGGCTGGAGTCTGGGAATCTGGACTTCAAAGCTCCCCCCCCAAACTATGGGTGAGACGTTGAGGGCCTGACACCTGAGTGTCCGAGGCTCGCTCACCGCTGTGATCCATAAGAATCTGATGGCTGGCAACACAAGATGAATAATAGGACCTGAAGTCTGACATCTGGGTTCGCACTCAATAGCTCATAACCAAGTTAACCGTATGTTAATTTCAACTGCTCACACAGGTTAAAGCTGTACACTTTAAAACATGTAGTGTATCCACAAAAATAATCTGCTGTTACATCGATGAAATGATGGGACCTTTCAGCGCGTTTCTAGTTTTCCAATGCCTTTTCTATTGGGATTCAATAAATTATCTACAAAATAGGTCACCTAGTGGAAATCAAAATGATGTCGTAGGGTTGCACTGGCATACAAAATAACAAATGAAAAAAGGTTTACGTGACACTTATTCCTAATTTTCAAACCGTGAATGAGAACTGCAATGACTGAAACATATTGTTCCTAGCATTCAATTTTCTCAAGAGATTTGTAATCTGATGGGGAAAATGATGTTTTGCTGCCATCATTTATTTATGCTTTACAACTGACAGATCTCCATGAACTATGAATGCACCTTTGCCTGAAAATCTTTTGAACAAAATACTGAAATAAAATGATGCCATATTGCTTAAATACCTATTAAATGTGTTTGGAGAACTGACACACAGTAGGAGGTGTGGTGCAAAGTATCAGAGTTAGAGTTAAGGAGTTAAAAAAAACTCAACCGTAAAGAAAAATTAATGACTGATAAATACACAAATGGGTTTATTTTAGCTGGAATGATCAAACACATCACTGTTGTTATGAGTTCTTAAGTGTAACACTGACATAATACTGCAAAGCGCACAGAGCAAATACACACACACACACACACACACACACGACACATGCAACAACAACTAGGGTTGTAAGAAATAGTACCGTACAGGGAGATAATACAGAGATAAGAGACTAATTTTAAGATCTACTGTTAACTCACTTGAAAGAAATTGGGCTAAAGATAATCAAGATTTATTATTTTTAAAGTACCCTCCTGACTACTTGGGATCCCAAAAAATTCTTTCAGTGTCTCTAGTCCAAAACATGGCCAAGACAGCTTGTCTAGGGGTACAAACTCATCTTTTCCTCTCAAATTGTGATTTAAATTTACAGTAATGCATGTTTAGATGTAGATTTGATACTGTATGTATTCTCAAATCATGGCTACCTGTTTACAATCACTTTATAACAGACACAGGTATTGGGACCACATTCAATCACAATTATTCCGATGAAAATCAGTGTACCCACACTTTTTTTTAGCATCATTGGGGTATTAATAGATAAAACCATTGCTATAGGGTTTTTCTGCTTCACAAGAAAAGCTGTTTTGTAGACGTAACATTAATGAAGTATTAGTTATTCAAGGTAAGTGAAATATGTAGTGGTAGCACAGATAAGAATTTTATAGTAAAGATCAAACTTTCAAACAGGGCAATAAATCAATAAGTGTCATTTCCCTGTCTTTTTGCAAACTGGACACTGAGCCTTGCACTCTGTACCACATATTGATCAAAATATGTGGGGAAAAGTGATACATAACTGAAAAAGGGGTCAATTATGTTCTTTTTTTATTTAAAATCATGATTTGTGTTATATGAAGACAAATCAAACCGTAATGTCACACACAACAACTGTGCTGCGACTCAGTCTTCAACTTTGTGAGCAGGCCTACAGAAAGTCCAATGATGCTCCACCGTGTTCTCGTTTGCGCGCTCACTCATATGATGCACACGTGTGTTGCGGATGGTGAAGCCTTGTTTCATTATATAGTCCATGAGGTGAACCCTTAGGGACACCTCTTGATGGTAGTCACATGGTCCAAAGGTGAACGAAACCTGGCAGTCTCTGGTGTCCATCATGTGTTTGTTCCACTTGGTGAAGTTGTTGGAAATACCTTCCAGCAGGCCGTGAACCTTTGTAGTTATGGTTAGCTGCGTGATGATGACAGCCACTGGGTTTGAATATTTTGACAGTTTCCGAGTACTAGAGAGCTCCACAACCTGCTCGAAGATGTCGGGAGGGTACAGCGGTTTGGGATCGTTAAGGCACTGGATCAGAGGTTCAATCTGGTAGAAGTCTGCTTCTTTCCTGAGGAGGTCTGTCTCTGTGAAGTCCACAGGGAGGGTAAGCTCAGACGTTCGCAGAAAGTTCAGGATGTACCGGAAAAGTGTTCCATCACGATCAATGAAATAATTCCCCTGGGAATCGCGAGTTGTGGGGAAATCTCCCCGGAACATGGCACCCAGCATGGAGTCTGGATAGCGCTGCAGAGTGGATAAACTGGTGGTGTACATGTGGCCTCCCACGTTCAAGGTAACGGGAGTAGTCATCTAGGGAAAAAAGGAACAGAGAAAGGAATCACATGTTTTTGCATTCAGTAGTTGTAGGTGATATCATGAACAGTGTGAATTTCAGCTCCAAATTTATTATGCACACCCAGCTCAAATAAATGGAGTCTAGACTGCATTACCCTGGACTCACACAGGGAACGCCAGCACCATGTTACGGCTGCGCTGCAGCCAATCTAGTCAATGGCTGAGGTCACAACAAATGCACCGCAGCGTTTCCCAGAAGCAGCTCTCTGCTCATTGGAGAATACGCAGCGAGTCTATTTTTGACGGAAGCCACATCAAGCAGCACAGAGCAGTTGAACCAGGCAGGAAGTCAGACACCGAACAGCATAGAAAATCCAGTCAATTTTACTCCGCTCCTGAAACGCTTAGTCAGTGTGAGTTGATGCTGGGCAAAGCACAGAACAAAACTGCAGCGAAGGTGTTCCCTGTGTGAGTCCAGGGTTAGTTTCAGACGCTAGATGTAAACTAAAGTGGGAACAGGGTGGACTTATCATAAAAATCAGCCAACATGTCTTTATCAGAAACAAACATCTCACATTGTTCTTATTCTAGTCTGACTTCTATACATCTCTTACCTTATGTCCCCAGTCTCCATTATCCATTTGTAGAAAAATACCCACACTTGGTCAGAACCAAAATAGAGAGGGAACAGGTGCGGTTTTGGCTTACTTCTATTTCACCTGTGAAAAAACAGTCACATTAACATGAGCTGTACAAAGATGAGGGACACAATCGTGTGGGTCTCTTTGAGTGTGTTTAATTACATGAGTAACATCAATGATCTACCTGCAAGCCTGTTTACTTGATGCTCTCTTTGTGGATTAAAATAGAGTATCTATACAAATAATCTCCCCAGCTAACAGCAATTTAAAACTTTTTAATCACCTGGTTTCTGACTTGGTTAAAAACAAATACCGATTTTTTTAAAAACTCATTACCCTGGTATTTCTAGTGAAGATGAAACCAGAAACATGGACATCTTTAAACTATTTTTGTATAACAAAAACAGGAGCAGAAGTGATTCATCAACATAAATCATAATGCCAAATAAACTGAAAGTGAAATCCGGTGCTACTGAATGAATAAACCCCATTAATTTACATTTAGTAAATTACCCAATTATATAGCAACATCGCGACAGAACTATCTAATTAAGTTGTGAGCGCTAGTGAAATATTACAATTATTTGTTTTTTTGTTTTATAGCTAATTAGTGTTCAAAGTAACGTTAGCCAACCAACGTCAATGCATTTAACTGTCTCTACAATGAAAATGAAGCACGCTGGCTAACTAGCTGATATCGCAAGCAACAAAAATGCCTTTTGTAAAGATCAACTGTGTTGTTAAGTTGTAAATCCAGCTTGGATGCACTGAGGTACGTAGCATTAACGTTAAATGAACGACACTGGAACGTAGCCTGCTAGCTAGTCGCTAGCTAGCAGGCTAACAAAGCTAGCAGTCCACGAGCCATTGGCGTTAGCTGCAGTTAACTGAGGTTACTACTAAGGTTAACGGTGGGATCTTAACTAGACTACCTGGAAGTAACAAAGCATCACCAGCTCACTTTCTTGCCTACTTGTCTTTTTTGTCCAGAAACAGCGGTCTGCGGTTGGCATTTAACGGTACAGCCAGAGAGTCAGTGATGTTTTCCGCTGGTCGCATCGGGGACGAGCAGCTGTGCTCTGATCCAGGCTGCAGCAAAACCGCACAGTCAGGTGAGCCGCCGCGTTAATTTACATGCGCGTCTACTCCTGCTGTTACGGTGCAGGTGCTTGGAGCGGCCAAAAAGGACGAAAGGCAACCGTTTCTCACATTTGATATGCCAAGTACAAATGACATTATATTACACATTATGTGTCAAATAAAATAATAATAACGTTTGCCCAGTTTTAGTTTACAGTTTTTGATAAATATAACACATTCATAATGTCTTCATATTTAAACTGTCATCAAAAGGTTTGCTGAAACTTTCACTGTAACCCTGTTCAGCATTAGGGATAGCAATCAACGGATATGACTTTTCTTTGATTTTGAGTTGCTGGAAAAATATTGTATAGGCCTAAATAATTCCTGACAACTCATACATTTGAGTTCAGGATAACTCTGAAATCATCTAGACTGAAGATCAAGCAGATGTGCTGTATGAATATAGAGAATTTTCAAAGTAAAAGTTCTACATTTGTACCTTGAAATTACTTCAAGTCTGATGCTATAGGTGCTGTAAAAAACACATAGCTCCATAATTTCTGTCAATGACCGGTTTGAGATTAGGACAGCTATGACTAGATACAGACTGAAAATAAATCAAGCATTTGTACTGTATCAATGTACAGAGTAAGAGTCCCACATTTCGTCCTTGAAATAACTTCTAGTTGAAACTTGAAATGCTATAAAAACACATTGCTCAATAATTTCTGGCAATGATTGATAGATTTGAGTTCAGTGTAATTATGACCAGATAGTTGACTACTATGACTAGTTCATACATATTAAAAATTAAGCCTTGCATTGTAGAAATTTAGAGAATTACCAAAGTAAGCTAAATATTTGAGAGTAGACATGACAACAGATATAGTTTTTTACCATAGATGTTTGGTGTAATTTGACGTGTTATTTTCTGCTGTCTGCTGACATTTGCATTAGCCTACTTAATAAATTACTTCTGTACTTCTTACACTACTTGCATAAATACTATGAAGTACTTTTACTATGTAGTATTTGAGTAATCCAATATCCCTTCTTATACAAGCCATTTTTTTCTCAATAAGTAACCACATCAATATTAATGAATTAATTAATATTATTTTCTACACCCAATTCATTAAATAACCCTTTTTTGCAATTACTAAATGTGGGGTTTCACCCTCTTAAACTGGTGAATTAGTAGTACCCAATTTTAAACGTCTTAAGTCTTTCAAAATGGACGTGTTGACAGGGTGTTATCTGCCATTTTAAGATGTACCAATCTGACAGGATAACACTGTGTTTTATGTCTTCTTAAGAAGTAGACTGTTTCTTACTACTACATTTTCTATTTCTTAACACGCTGATGCTGAACAATGATATAAGTACTCCCAAATTACATTTAGTTAGATTAGGAAATTAAACAAAGAGCGTTACAAATGTCCCCCTGGATTTACATTAATATACACTTAACATTATTTTATGTTACAAAAATTGTAAAAAAAAAAATAAAAAAATAAACAAAATTACTCACTCTCTTTCTCAGGAGAAATAATGACTTATTATGGTGGTGGTGTAGGACCCTCTCATGATGCTGACACATGATGCTGTTAGTAAGTTACCTGTTTGCCATAAGCAGATAAAAATGTTCTGTCAAATTCTACCCACAGCTCCAATGGTAGCCTACTGCGGATGAATACTGGAATCTTTTTAACTTAGGGGACATAGGTAGACTAACATAATTCATACTTCCTGTGAATGCAATCAAATGAATCTGAATTATATACATAGATAGGCTGTGGATTTGGTATGTGGTAACACCTTATTTTGAAAACCGGACGTGGTCACATGTGAATCCACACGTTAGGGTCACCAAGTCCGACGCAATTTGATAAATTGTATTGTATGTAGTGTGCTCGCGTCGCGTACATTAAGATTTCATAGCCTTTCTTTAGGTAAGACGTGCATACTGCAACTCTTGTCATTGGAAAATGAGAAAAATGTTAGAATAAAGTCGCTAAACCTACTTGTCAGCTGGCTCTGGGCCATTTCAAAGCCATTTACCATAAAGGTCAGAATACGCGAGCACCTCAAATTTCTGAACATGAATGACGGTTCACTTGACCGCATTAGGCTACACCCGCTAGGGGAGGACGTCCTGCTGCAACCATAGGCACCACAGCATGACGACATTCACACATCTGAACACAGCCACACGCCCTTAAATGTTTGGGACTTTTATTGTCAGGATCCAGTTTACATTAAAAACTAAATGTGATTTGTTATGTCATCTAATAAATGCTGGGACACAATAAACCTTGTTTACTGTCTTAATGTAGCTTGGACGTCTGTCTACATATGCATGTCACGTACAAGGAACATGTGAAGCATTGCAGAAATGATCGAAAGTCTTTGATTCAGGAAGATTTCTTTGTGCCGCCCCTGGCATCTTGCTGTAAGATGATGAACTCCAGGATGAGTTTGGCTGTCCGACAAGGCCTCTCCATCACCACAGAGTGTCCACAGTTCTCCAGCAGGTCCACTCTGCATCCAGGCAACACCTCTGCAATGACTGTAGCTCCAGAGACATCCACCACCTGGGCAAATACAGGACAATCATCATGTCTCTATGTAGATATGTGATTGAAGTTTCTCTGTTCAGACTTGAGTAGCTAGAGACACCTGAGCCACCACCCTCAGGTACACATTTGTACACAGCAACAATATTACTAGGATTATTTTGAAGCAAAAGCATCCAGGTCATTCCTGTATTTAAACAGGCGTTGCTGAGTCACTGTATTAGTGGAACATCAAACGTTACCTGGTCTTGTTTGCCCCATATCACTTGTAAAGGTGCAGTGATCAGATGTAAGTGCTCCTGTAAGGCATATCTTGATTTCTCACCAATAATCTCCATAAATACTAATAATAAAAGGAAACAAAATTAATAGTAGGTCACATACTGTACGCTTACATGGGAAATTTTCAGAACAAAGTAAACTAACCTTCTTGGTAAAATGTGTTGTGAGGCTGCCGTACATCTACCAATCCTTGGAGAATCTAAACAATGAAAACATGTTTAAAAATCCACAAAATGTAGCTGCTTTTGAAGAATGTAGTGAGGGGAATATTATTCTGCAACTATATCTGTGCCATTGCCATACACTGTAAGTGCACACACAGTGAAATCCAGTGTTGAGCTGACCTGCTGGGGGATTTTAAAGCGAACATGAGAACAAAGTCTGAACATGTCCTCCATCTCTTCGGGTGTAGTAGGGATCAGCGGGATGTTTAATGTGTAATTGCTGTGCTCCAGGTCCTGCAGATGATTGTCAAATTTGGTCTCACATGGATGTCTTATACCTGCAGGATAAAATTTGTGTTTTCTGATTAGAAACTGATGAAACACGCTCATATTAAGCAAAATTGCAAGCTACAAATGTATAATAAATAATAAGAGTGTGTGTGTGTGTGTGTGTGTGTGTGTGTGTTATAATAATTCTGTCATCACTATTATATCACAATGTTTAAAGACAAACTGGTAATCAAATGAAATGTCATACACAGCAAATGATTGTAGACATGAAATTAATCTATGCTCAGTGTTCGGGCACTCCTGCTGCACTTCCAAATTTAATTTGAAGCAGCAGAAGCTGAGCTATCCAGACTTTTAGTTTCTAGTAGGCCAATGGGGCAAGCACTTAAAATGTTGGATCCTACATTTCCCATAATGCAACTTAACGGTGGTGCCTTGAACACCCTGTTGTGTACGCAAGCGCACTGTGTTTCATTGCCTTTTTAATATGGCTTTATGTACATGTCGCTGCTGATTGGGTAACACTTCTCACACACCCAGCACATCAGAGAAAACATGGATGGAGGATCAAGTAAGCTCAGGACACTGACTCAGGAGACTGAGGTTCAAGTCCTGTGTGGAAGAAAGCCAAAGGTGACATATTTTAAGTTAAATAACATTTTTAGATGACTTACGTGTCTAACGTAATGTATTTATTTTAACCCAATCCTAGATCTTAGATCCTAGAACTAAGTAGTTTTATTGCCTAAACCTAACCAAACTACGACCGTTTCACAGCGTTTACCATATGTTAAACATCTTTTGACTTACATAACGTACTTAAGGTTTTTAAGTAGTTTTAAGACATTTTACATGTCATTTAGGACACTTGACAAATGACCTGTTTTGAGGACGTAGCGGGAGGAGACTAGGGCACCCAAGCATGAGTTGTGTCACTTCCTTTTCTGTCACAAAAGTATTATAGCAAATAAGCTACTCCTATGGTTAATTTAAGTCCTTTAGCTCAGAATGTGAGGGTAACAGTATCTTCTGTAAAAAAAACTACAAATTGCCATAACTGAAATAAAAATCTAAGAAAGTCGAACAAAGAGTATTATAACTCTAAGTGTTATAAAACTCTTTTATAAAGATATTTGTAATGAACATAAGCAGTTTAACATTAGGTGAAAATGTGCTATTAAATATTAGCTTGTTGTATTTGGTGTTTTTGTGTGTTGTCAGTGAATCAGGTTAACCATGTAAATGTAAATGCTCCGTACTTGTATAGCGCCTTTCTAGTCTTTTCGACCACTCAAAGCGCTTTTACACTATATCTGCATTCACCAGTCACACACATTCATACACTGAGCCTAAGTGCTCAAACGGAAACTAACATTCACACTCACTCATACACTGGCGGAATAGCCGCCAGGGGCAATTCGGGGTTCAGTATCTTGCCCAAGGACACTACCAGGGGGAGCAAGGGATTGAACCGCCGACCTTCCAATTAACGGCCAACCCGCTCTATCTCCTGAGCCACAGCCGCAACCATGCTGTTATCTGTTTTATCCTGAGCATGAAGGAGTTAAAAAATACTGTAAAATATGTTTTTAAATTTCAGTTTGTGTATACATTTTAAAGGCAGTATGAGTTTAGGAACATGTAATTTACTGAAATTAAACACTGTCACAGAGAGGTTTCTATTTTCAGTTTTATTCAAGAGGATATGTTTTGCATGGTTTTAGGAAGCTAACATGTTAGCTTCTCCAACATGCTAACATCACCTGCACTTTATGTAACAAGGTTGTTGTTTTTGTTTTTGGTACTTCATAGTATTTAGATACTCCCAGCCCAGGCAGAGATAACCCAGATGATATTACTATGACAATTAGGGTTAAATCCTCACGCTTTCAAAAGCTCCTTCCAGAGCCACAGAAGAAATGAGAGTGACTCTTCAAAGTAAAAATATTTACCTGTTTCTGCTTTTGAAAAAAAAAGAACAAATCTGAAATGTACATTGATAATGTTGTGTATACACACACACACACACACACACACACACACACACACAAAGTGACTGACCGTCTGGACAAATGAGAGTCATGCTACAGATATCTGAAGGGTAGCAGGCTGCATAAACCCCGGCTACATTTCCCCCCATGGAGGTTCCAACCAGATGGAAAGGTTTCCTACTTAAGCGAATGGTTTCCACAAACTGAGAAAAATGAGGGACAAAAACAGTGACTTAGTGATTTAGGTGCTTGATAATTGCACCCACATGTCTCATTGTTGTCCCTTCAACATACCTGATGAATCCTTCTGACCTGCCCCTTAATGGAATAATCCTCTGTGCTGGTGCGTGTTGTTCCCTCATGGCCAGGCATGTCCACACACACGATGTGCAGATGTTTTGGTAGATACTAAAGCAGTAGAAGGGAGAAAGTACAGCTAATAATAATAACAACACCTAGTTGTGAAATTTTACATTGAAACGTAAATATCACTGAATTTACAGCACTGAAAGTTTTATTATGAAAAGCTATTTATGTGGTTTGAATTCCCCTCTGTGAAATTTCCAGGTCACTTTAAGACTTCATAAATTTGGAAGACCAGTGTATCTAGTAGCTCATCTGAATTTAATTTTCATGTGACTGATAGACTTTAACTTGATTGGACCGAGGTCTGGCATCTCATCCTGTTCAGTCTGCATGAGTCCAAATTTGATTTGGATTTTGGTAAATTTTCCTGAGCACACAACACAATTTTTTGACCTTACTTTAACTTTTAGATCCAAAAATGACAAATTAAATGTGAGCAACTTGAATATAGTTTATTTTAAATTTATTTTAAATTCCCCTCTTTGACATTTTTTTTAAAAATGTCAAAGAGGGGAATTCAAACCACATAAATAAAAATTATTAATAATAATAAATTCAGTGATATATAAGCAAGTACAATATGATATATTTTATAAGAATATGTGAATTCATTAGTGATTTAATATCACAGTTAAGTGTTGCTGATGCTTATGAGATTCAAATCTTTATTGCCTTTGCTTCCACATGTATGTCCTCACAATCCTGAAGTAAAAATATTTATGCATAAGGTAAATTTGCTCTATTCCTGATGCTTTTCTTTCAGTTACTTTTTTAAATTAATTGTTATTATTCCAGCTCTCATGGCTGTGCTGTGTTGCTTATTTAGTGTACTGGACTGTTTCTTGTTTTAATTTTTCTTATAGTTGTCATACTATGTCAGCTGTTTATTGCTGCGGTTCGGCTGGTTGTCTTTTACTATTGTTATTATTTTTATTGTTTGTTTTTGTTTGTGTTTGTTTGTTGTTGTTTTTCTCCTCCCCAAGCCCCCCTCTCTGTTCTATTGCAGGTTTCGTTGCTTTCTGCAATTGCTGTTTCCCACTGCTTTTCCCTGTTGTCCCCACCTTCCATCCCCCTTCTCTTACAGGTCTTGTCCTTTCTCTGTGCTGTCTGTTTGTGCCCCCCCATCCCCGTGTCTGCCCCCCTGTCCGGCCCGGTGACAAATCAATACATAATTAAATAAATAATAAAACAGACAAAGGAGTATATTAATACTATCTTGTTAAAGTAAAATCTGTCTGGCACAATATGGTATCCAGGTCATCATACTCAGGCTGCTGGGCAGGACAGGTTTAAAAAAAAAAAAAAATTTGCTCTATGAAAATGGTCTTGATTTACATTAGAATTAAGATTTTAGTGATCTAGTTATGTTTGCTGTCATGGCTGGATGAGTTCCTAGCCACAAACTGTTTAGTGTTGCAGACCCCCTGACCTTGACAACAGTCAGCCACATGTCTTTGTGAGTAGAGAAGCCATGCAGCATTAAAATGGAGGGTCTTGTTCCAGGCTTTCCTCTGTAGGAGTAACAGAAACGATAGCCACCACAGTCTGCGTAGCGCACTTGCAGGCCCAGAGTCCTTCTCCAGTACCTGAAGAAGATCAGATATGTTTGAGTTTATACACACAGAAATGATGGCACTGGAATGCAAATTTGGGTCAAGTGACAATGGGCATACAAATATTTATGACCATGTGTTGCCAACATTGCTATCTTCTTTATGTTACTGCTAGATAGATAGATTTAGGGTTTCATGTTGAGGCAAAATATTACTTGACATGCGCTTTCATGTTAATAAAGGTCACATTAATCTTTTTAAAGGATGGGCTCACATTTTATCACTTCTCTTTACAACAGTCACATGTCTACATGTACGTTGGGTTATTGATTGCTGTAATTGTTCCCCCAGTCCATTTTGGCTGCAAACAGATCACGTTTTTAGAGACCCCTGGGAATCCACAGGCTACACTCACTCAGCGCTGCAGGTTCAAATGCAGGTTGACCTTTGAAACAAACTCCTGCTGGAGGAATGTCTGAGCAAAATAATTTTAATTAACTGTGGCACGTTGCAGGGCAACGAGGGGATAAAATCCGCTGTAAGATGGGACTAAACCTCAATGCTTTTCATGGACATGAATTCAAGTTTCTGATACTGTAATACATCTCAAAGTATTTCTCTGAATTAGCTATTGTCATTCAGGTAATTTACTGTATGTGTGATATGCCAGATGTGCTGCTGTACACAATTTACTTAGGCTACTTACAGTTTACCTATAATTTATTATCTTGGCCATTATATATTTTAAAAAAAAAAGTACCAGTGCCTAAGATAGCATTTGGAAGGACATATTTAACATTGATCCTGTCCTATAGGACTTCAGTGATGTTTAAATCATAACTTAAAAAAGCAATTTTTGACAATAGTACTTTTTACCAACCATAATCTTATACAATTGTGTATATCTATATTCAGAGAATCAGACACATGCAGAAATATGATTGAACTTTCATTTGGTTTTATTTCCTTTTCCATTAAGTATTTTTTAAGGATTCGGGGCAATTTGGAGTTTCCAATTAGCCTAACATGTATGTCTTTGGACTGTGGGAGGAAACGCGGAGCACCAGGACAAAACCCAAGTAGACACAGGATAGATCATGTAAAGTCCACACAGACACAAGGTGGGGGTGTTTCTGTCTGTCTTTGTCCTTTATTTGTGCAGCAGTAGCTAGCTAGGCTGTGCTGTGAGTAAAGTTCCCCGACACCTTAACAGACGCACTAGCAACCGACGCTAGGGCCCATGGGCTTTATCCCCCTTGCTAGCGCGTCTGCCTCCTGCCTCCCGTCGGTTCGAGTCAGGACGGTGCAGTAGCCGACAACCTATATACATGAGTACAACTCGGGCCAGTTACATCTGGTGGGGCTGCTGCTCAACACCATTCTGGGTCTCTAACATCGCCATATGATCGTTTTGTTGACAGTTGTCTTTTCTTAATAAAATCCATGTATGTGGGCATATTTGCTGTTTTTTATTCATGACACTGTATATGGCAGACTGGATTAGACTGTGGCAGGCTGTAGTTGGCCTATAACAGACTGTCCTCCCTGGGTCTGGATGTGTTTCATCCTACAGACTGTGGTTGGTCTGTAGCAGAGTGTGGTTCCTCTCTAATAGACTGTTGCCGGACTGTGAGGGATCTCTTTTATAAAATTAAAGTGACCAACAATGCTTTAATGTAGGCTACGTATGGGAAGATTAGTATTGTTTTATGACTCAGGCTGATATTTGGGGGAAAGTCAATAAAATGAAGCACAGGACAAGGTATGGTGCAGCCATAAAAAACATTTAGCCTTGGGTTTGAATATATTTAGATAAACATCATATAGCTTTCAGTGAATGAAAATATAAAGAAAAGTGGCACATTTTGTCATCAGTACTTGGTCATTTATTGTAAAATGTTTGTGGTAGAATAATTACTTCTGGCATTCACATCAGGTATTAAAAATATAAAGTGAAAGGCAGGACAACACAATTATTGACCTTACCAGTAATAGACTTTAATGAGTGCTGAGGGCCAGAGGAGTACAGAAGCAACAAAGGCCAGGATGGGAATAGCCAGCGTTCCCCCTGCAATGATTAGCAGGTTCACCAAATCTAGATCAGCTGCCATGGCCCACCTAAAAAAATACATGAACACACACATTACATGCAGTATTCCATGAGAATAACAAGTCGGGGGAGGGGTAAAAGACAGTGTCCAACATCCATACAATGTTTTGTTGAGATAATAAATAATAACTCAGCAAAATAACATGAAACATCCTGCCGTGCCACAACATGGCTTTCCAAAAATGTAAAAACTTACTTTTTAGATTTTCTTTCTTCCCTCCTTGTTCCTCCTGTCGCAGGCAGACACATGTGACCCCTGCTTCAATTGGCGAATAGTTTTCAAACACACAGACTCTTTAGCTTGTTTGCAGGTACTGTCGATTTGTTGCAAGCATAGATAGTCAACTTATCTTTCTGAAATTTGAAATAAAAATAAACTGTCCCTGTGGAGTGCAGTCAGTCCCGGCAGATTATGTTTGCTCTGGATAAAGTCATTGATTATTACTCATCATTGGCGGAAACCGGGCCACAACTTATTCCGGTCAATCTTTTAAAGTGAACGTACAGGCCAGAATTTGCTCCAGTCCAGGCTGTACACAGTCAAAACTCTCAGCAAAAAAAAAATATAAACAGCTTTCGTTCATCACAGCAATAAAGAAACAGCATATGGACACATGGGATAACCCCTGTGAATTAAATAAATTATCAACAGCAGTGTTTAGCACTTTAAGCAGCTACAGTGAGTAAAGTGAATACAATCAACTACAGGAAATTATTTTACTGGTGTGTAACTAATGATTACTGGCCAAAGTTGCAGTGGAAATGAGGTATACAAATATGCCTCTCTTCAATCATATACACAGCATACAAACAAATCCACCTGCCCACAAGCAATGATCCAGACATAAGGAGGTTTGTAACAAGGATATCTGGCCTGATCATTCTGTTTGAGGGTTCACAAAAGGAAGAAAATCAGATTACAGTGGCAAAATTACATTTCGCTTTCTTTTCATGGGTGTAATTTCATAGCTAATCAAGATTAAAGTAGCAATTCCATTATATTTGTGCATATTTCTTACAGCACATTTCCACAAGCTTTATTTCATTTCATAAAGATAAGGATGTCAATGGAGATGGCTTTGGGTTTTATATATTAGGATGCTGTAAATGTGTCATGTAATTAGGGAGCTCATTTAGGGGTATCAAATGAATTATCAGTGAGTACAATGCTGTAACAATGCAGACAAAACTGTTTTTTGTTACTAGCTGCGGGTTCTGTAACACAGAGGAAGAATAAAAACCAGTCATGCTCTGGAAAATTTCTTAGTTATTGCCATAATTGAAATAAAGTTAATTCTTAAAGTAAATTCTTAAATGGTATCATTAAAAAATAAACATAGGCCTACTTCATTTGTTGGTACGTACTGTTTAACTGACTTTGAGCACCCTCAATCAAAGGAGCATTACTAAGTCACCGGGTGTGTTTTCTATCTCCACTGTTAGTTTGAATACATACAAATGCATGCATATCCGATTTCAAGCTTAGGCTTCATGTCCAAAACTCTCCACTGGGTGTCATGACCGAGGCAGACTGTGTCCCCTGTTTGCAGTCAGTAGTGAAGCTGTGAAGGCTTTTTTTTTTTGCACGAATCTGCTTCAGCTGACACTGATGCTTTAAGGGATGTGGGTACAGACATCTGATCGAGCTGTGGCCAACAGATTTGAATCTCTGTATCAGACACTTTGAGGAGGTTACCTTTTTCACCTTGTTCACAATCTGTGTAAAAGGACTTTGACATTAATCAGTAGTAATATAATTTAAAGCTAGTGTACAGCTGCCATTCTGCCACATCTCTGGTCCACTACAGATGACCTACATGCAAACTAGAGCAGAACAAATGGACGCAGCCACAGTGCAGAGAAGCTCACCATGCGTGGGAATGATTCACATATTTGAGTTTATATAGGACAGAGAGGCCGTCGTCAATCTGCTCATAAGGCACCCATACACAACATTTTTCCCAGGTTTACTGAGCTAGAGCCTCACATCACATTAGCCACATCATCCGGGTAGTCACATTGAATCCTGAGAGGGATCCTTGACACAGCAAAGCCTGCAGAACAGAGATGACAGAGCTGATGTAGCACAACAAAAATGAGGATAAGATGCGTCATGAATGGACGACTCATCCACATGGGGTTACTGACTTCGTTTGGAGCTATTTAGCAACAGACTTCTTATCCTGTTGAGAAACATACTGCATCCTCTCCCACAGATCAGTGTGGCCAGCCTGCCTAAAGGGCGTAACTGTGCTTTACCCTATACTTTTCTTGCAGATGTTAAGGCCCCCACAGTCAGCAGTCATATTAACCCATATGATCCACTGGGTGATATTATGTCACACCTCCAATCCTTTACAGGGGTACTTTAGCACTGCACTCCCATAAAGTTGGGGATTAAAAGTAAGCGCAGCAGAGGCTGAGACAGCCTGACTTTTAGTCCCTCCAAAATAACTGCATCCTACATTTCCCATAATGCAACAGAGTGGCATCTTTAATTAGATCTTCTATGCCTCCACTTCTTTCAAACCCCACACCTCCAGTTTGTAACCCAGTACTTCCTTTGGTAAATTGGTAGTCTAAGCAAGTTTTCAGACTGTAAACAGCTGCGTTGTTGTTTAAGGTACAAGTGAGACAATTAAATACAATGAGGTATCACATTAAAATTTACATATTTACCACTCTGGAAAGTTATCACAGCAGCAACAATTTTATCTTTCATTGAGATGACTGTGATGTAAACCCCCCTCCAGCGCCAATGGACTGGCTCCATTGAAACGAATGAGAGGGCTGAACACGGCAATGATGATATCACTGTGACATCATCAGGGGAATTTATTTTCAAACATTAGACATTACACAACTCTTTTCACAGGCTGTGTAGTACTCCTCATGACTAGTAAACTGATCTTTCTGTGTACAGGTCAATGGAGTGCCCCTTTGCATTTTTCAGAGAGGAGTTATGTTGCTATTTATTGAAACTGTATATGTGGTAAATCATGAAATTATGTAAACTGTCTTCCTTTGAGAAAAGATTTCACCTTTACAAAATATTACAGGAAAAACATGATTGGCACATACTTTGGTGTGCAGAAAAAAACCTGGAAACTAAATAAATTATATATTCAAAAATGAACTGTGATGGCAAACACTTGTCTTTCTGTGAATTTTATTCAAGTCTTCTGCAGAAGGAACTCACTGGGACACACGCATCAGAGTATCATTCGAGTGAGCTGCAGTGTCTCAGCACATGCAGCTTTTATCCTAATCTCAGGGTCAGCACTATCTTACCACTGAAACATGATGTCTTTCATGTTGTTTCTGGAGAACACTCATGATTCAACTCTTAAAGGTCTACAAGAATCATATGTGATTCCTGCTGTATACCCAGAACGGCTAAATCCTGTGACCATGACAAGGGATATGTAGATTTTGGGGTGTGTTTCAGGAGCAGATCACAGAGTGCATTGAGATGACTTCTTTGACTCACACGTGGATACCAGCCTGTGTGATCAGTTAGCAAGGGTCATTCTGTCATATAGCAGGTGCCCAATAAGTATATCCACACATTGCACGTACTGGCGGTACCACTGCGTATCCCGTGGTTAATCTCAGTCTTTTTCCATGATGTATTGTTAGCCAGCTGACGCAAACGCTGTGCTCACCTGAGAAAACCTCCTCTCCAAGGAACACTCTCTGCTCCCTGCTGTCAACATCAACCAGCTTCTTTAAATGCCATATGCAATACAGGGAGGGATTACAGGGAGCTGACACAGGGGACATGAGGACATCTAAACTAACAAAGTATTTGCTGGAGTGAAGAAGCAAAACTATGCCTCAAGATGCATTTCCCTTCCTCAAATATTAAAAACACAATATCTGGCAGAAAATACACACAATAACAAATTACCTCAGACTTACTATATGCATCCGGGGTTGCAATGAGCTCAGAAGAAACAAAACCTACTGTAGCAGGTCTGACCTCATCTCCACAAAGCTTGGTGGCTTCAGTGACGGCTAGCAATGACTATTAAGGTGTAAGATCTTTAAATAAAAGGTCAAGAACATTTTAGAGCAGGTATTAACATGTCTGTTGGACTAAACTTAACCCGGTCTGTGTTTTCAGTGACAGTACAATACTGTGCCTCGCATTCCTTGTATTATCCTCCTTTGTTAAGAAACAGTGAGTGATGCTAGGATGTCAACTGAATCTGAGTAGCAGATAAAGAAATATGACGTACAGTAGCTGGTGCTTAAACAGAAAAAGATTGTAATATTTTACCGTCACACCGGATTTGGGTACTTACAGCCCTGAACTAGATTCTGTTAATGAAGGAAAACAATCTTGCAAGAGTTTTCAATTGGGGCTAGATCACTTCAATCATCATTAACAAAAAATATCTTCTAGAACTATTAATCACGCTACGAAAATTCCTGCTCAGCTAAACACTTTTCAAATATCATCCCCAGGTGTGTCCAAAATGTCCTGAAAAGGCCTCAACACATTTTTACATGGATATTGGCTATAATAGGATAGAATATCTTGGCAGTGCCCCCACCACAAACACAAACTGATGTATTATTGTGTATCTGGGGCATTCAACATGCACTCAATTAGGGGCTGAGTTATTGTGGCAATATTTATTATTCTGACAGTTATAGAGATGTGTTACATTTAGGAAGGTCCTAACGCCAAGGTGATCCATCTAAAATACCATCATATATATCTCTTTACATTCATTAATCCTATAAGTCAAGACAGTTAACTAAAAAACAACCCAACAAGGTTTCCTTCAAATAACAGACGACCTTATTCATTTGCAGACTAAACTGACATTCCTTTATTAACCTCTGTCATCTAAAATAGAGCATCCTAAAAATTAAACAGTGTTAAGTATGAGCCCTCCTAATTAACAGTGCAGATATGATAAGGGGCAAGTGTGGAGAAATCAGATGACAAATATGGATTTCACGTGTGTGTGTGTGTGTGTTTGAGCAAGTTGTCCTCAGGTCCTGAAGAGCACAGCAGCAGTCACAGCTGTCAGAGCCACGGCAACTACGGGCCCCCAGATCATCCACGGCTTCTGAAACAAGCGGTGACACAGAAATGGAAACATGAGCATCGGCGCATGAAACCACCCGTCCAAAGGATCGCCAAAAAGCTTTGACAGAGGGAGCTTGCGAGACCAAAGCAGTGCACAGATAATGACAGTTACATAAAAAAAAAACCCCAGCTCTTTCAGATAAAGATAAACCCCATCCAAAGCCAACTGGGAGAAACGGTTGTTAAGCATTAGCCATCCAGACAAGACAAACAGATGCCAGATGTTTGGAACTGCATGATTTGAGGTTAGAGTTTCTGACAAGTTAAATTTTTTTTGGAGTTTCCCCCGAGGAAGGCATTCTGGGGAATGAGGAAAACCTGATTAAGTCATGCAATGATCTAAAAGACACTGATGAGAATGAAAGATGTAGGCTGACTTGACAGGAGTAATGTGTACCTTGCTACCACAATGCGCCGAAGCACCAATACAGCAAAGCCAGGATAAGGCCGATGACTATGGCTTGAACAGGCAGCAATAGGGATGTCTACAGAAGGGAAGGGATATTATAGTAATCAACTGCAAAGGGACATCCTTTAGTTAGGTGTAGCTTTATTAATTAACCCCTCAGTCAGTAGTCTTTGTCTGTAATTGGTGTTTATACAGATCGAGTCACACACGGCTGTCAATGTCTAAAAGCAACAGTAAAAGACAGTGGATGAGTAGAGGAGAGCAGGTGTGCTAAGATAAAAAAAAAAAATATATATATATATATATAAGTGAGTCTGTGAATCTTACCAAAAGATTCAACTTTTATGACTGGAGATTGTTCACAAAATAAACAGATGTTCAGTACACTGTAAAGCTCATGCTTAAAAAACCAAGACAACTGAAGATGTTGCTTCTTATGCAACTAAGAGCTATGGTGCTTTTTTTTGTAATTCTTTTTAAACTTAATTGTATGATATGAGCACTCACCTTTGTTCCCTTCTCCTGCAATTCTTTCATGTTGCCTTTGCACTCCTCAAGTTCTTCTATAAGCGACTGTTTTTCCTGCTCGGTCTTCTCATACTTTTCCTTCAGGTCTGACAGCTCCATCTTAGCCTCCTCATACTGCATAAAGTAAAATGTAAAATTATACAAAGTATAATGTTTAGCTAAAAAGTAATCAAAAGACTAATTCTTTCCACTTAAATGTATTTTCAGGTTCAAATTTAGCTAACAAGGGAGCATGCTGGTGCCAAAAGACACTCGTGAGTATTGCTGATTGATATAGGGAGATTCTCACAGGCTTTTAACAGGACAAGCATAGTCTACCCTACATAGAGAGCACTGTGAGAGCACTCAGTTTCCACTTTCATTCAGTGACTGAATGGCAATGCCACAGTGGGATGAATGACTTGCGGTTAAGGATGACTTCATCTTTGCTTTCTGCTATTCAACAGTGCCCTGCCTGTCTCGAGTGTCACACCAGTGGCTGATCCCCACCTAGCCTGCTAAACCTGACTGGGAGCCTAAAGTAGTACGCCACAGGCAACAGCAAGCAACCAGCAAGTGAGTTGTTGGACCAGAGGAACCTTGTTGTTTTAAGAAAGAAGCTGGGAGATTCACAGCAGTCATTTCAACAAATTTGTAGATTTTAGTTAGTTAGACTTGGTATCTACGAGCCGATAGAGGAAACCGTTGGGGCAGTTCTGTGCTGGCTTCGGCATTCAGGCTTGGTGGCTGGGTGCTCTGGGCTGGGTAACTCCATCAATGAAAAATCACAGTGGGTGATGGGAGCAGAGCCTGTATTTATCAGAAAATCACTCCCAACTGGGCAAAAATTCTCAGTGACATAATTACTCCTACTGCTAGGCACAGGAAGAGGGAAAGCTCTTTTTAACCTCGGGAAATCATCCTATTCTCCAGGTTAAGCACAGTCTCTAATGACCAGAATAAATATAAAAACAACATTCGGATTAGATGACTACAGGTTGCTGCCTGCTTGATAGTCTTGTACATGTATCACAAATCCTAATGTCCTGAATGCCGGCCATTTGTATCTAAAAAACTTAATTTGTGTGATATTTTAACCAAGTGTAAGCTAGGCTGCAATTAAAACACACACACACACACACACACACACACACACACACACACAAAAATAAACTACTGAAACAACAAGATACCACACGCCCAGTAAAATAGCAGCCAGTGGCCCAGATACACAGATAAAGGATCAAGGTCTATATTTATCAAGAGGGTCACAGTAGAAAATCAGTCCTAAATGGCCCTAAATTGTCAGAGTTTCACATAGACCTGTTCGGTCCTACTTTTATGCATTTCTTCAAAAGAAATGTCATCCATTTCTTCTGACTCCAATGCTAATCTAATGCCTAATCTTGGGGGTAGCTTGTCGAGTGATGCCGTTTTCTGTATTTAGTTTTTCCTGCATCTAAATACTGTATCAGCCTGTCAGTATTTTGATTACAGGCAATCCATATTCAAACTGCAACAATAAAGTACACAATGGGTTTAATTTTAAATGTAATTCTATTTGCTCTCAAAGGAGACCATCAAACCCTTGCTGGGTGTGCATGTAGGTAGTTTGGTACACACTAACACCTTGTCAACATTGGGCGTATAAAGCAGCATGTCAGCAGCAGCTGGTGCTGCACTGGCAGTGTCCACACGGAAGCCACTCTGCCATAGGGATGCTGTACACTCAGGACTGTTTTGAGTCAATACAATCATGTATTTGTCTGTTTAAGTGGAGAAAAAAATAAAAAATAAAAGACTTGAAGCCTAAAATGACAGTTTGGGCTGCACTTGCAATGGAACTGTATCTGTTACATCAGTCACATGACTGGATTTAACTGAATAGCAACAAGTATAGAGAGGGTGTAACTGTCTTATTGAAGTTATTTCCATGGGGTGGTTTCGGAGAAGATCGACACTTGGTTAATGGCTTTTTAAGTTTTAAGAACATACCTCTCTCTGTAGGACTTTGCTGCGGCTGTCCGCTTCATCCAGTTGGGCTTGCAGGTTGGTGCTATCCTGCTGGTGCTGGAGCTGCTGGGCCGCCAGCCTCTTCTCCAACTCTTGCTGGGATCTCTCAAGGGCTTTGAGGCTATTGGTCAGCTCAATGTTCTGGGCACGTGAACTACCAGAAACAAAACAACACTGGAGTTCAATAGGTGAAGAGAGGTGTGTGATATAGCCTACTGTGTGGCCAAAGGTGTTGGAGCAGAGTCGAGCACACACACGGGTGGGGGTGGGGATGAAGCGGAGCTCTTAGTAACTTAGCTCAGTGCACTGACCTGGCAAGGTCCTTCTCCAGCTGCTTCTGTTTCTGCAGCACTGCCTCTTTCTCAGAGCGCAGTGCTGCACAGTCACTCTGCAGGTTGCCCTTCTCTTTCTGGTGAGTCTTGAGGAGTTCCTCCTTCTCAGCCCTGAGAGAAGCACACTCACTTTGCAGACCGCTCTTTTC